>NC_056729.1:1187265875-1187270875 GCF_019279795.1 Protopterus annectens | reverse complement strand
CTAATAGACCCCTTAGAACCAGCACTCAGAACCTACTTTAACACCATAAACCTACCCGTCCAGCAGGTAAACTCTTACTTTCCTTTGCCCTGGCCCACCTCTGGAATTCCCTCCCATCACATATCCGTACTACCAGCAGCCTTCCCATCTTTAAATCTCTCCTCCATTCACACCTATCTTCTCTCTGGGAATGCTCCTGTACCCACCCTGCATAATTCCTCCTACTACACACTCCTTAATCTATAATCCCTTCCCTTCCATAGGAACACTCCTACTATAGTTAACCACTTATGTAAATACTATCTGTGCACTCCTACTAACTAGAACCTTAACTAATACTTTCTCTCTTTACATTTATTAGTAAATATAGAAATTAAAAATTGTAAACATATTTGTTATTCTTGTATTTGCTGTTCTGTTGCTTTTCCTGTTTTTCTTAATACTATCTTGTGCTTATATGTACTACTATGATACTTATCAAACAGTAGATGTTATGTTCTACCTATTATAATTTACTTTATTCTTATTTGTATTTTTGATATTTTTGATATTGTATCTTTGGAGCTTTTCTCCCCAGGACTCCATTGAAAATGGGCTCATTCGGTCCAATGGATTATCCTGGCAAACAAACTTCAAATAAATAAAATAAATATGGGGGCCCAGCCCCCCAGATGGGGGGTGCAGAGGGCCATGCCCCCCTGCATTAAGATATGTATTCCAAGTTGCATTTCAAGAGTCAACGAAGGTGCCTTTAGAACTGCTGTGTTTTGAACTGGGGTGCAGTAAGAAATGACAGATTTGTCCTTTCGGTTTGTAGAAAGGGCCATTCGAAGAAATGATTGTCTCCCTTTCAAAGGTGAATACATATATAGCTATATAGGTATATATGGACATACATCTGTAGATGAAACTGGGAATGTAACCACAACATATATGTCCACATGCACCATTGATGGGTTTGAGAGACCCAAACTACATACATCTGGCATAGATAGGTATTCCTCCCCAGCCAAACATGTCTGGCCTGCAATACACTACCAACCTTAGCAGATCCCATAACCAGGACCCTACACGACAAGGGCAGTACATGTTGACAGTACTCCATCCCACCTGTAAGATGTCAGGCTGGCATTACTAACATATCATGTAGTACAGTCAAGTGAAGTGTCATGCTTGGGGGAACCCCCTGGGCAGGCTCAGTAAGTAGCTGGGGATCCCTCATATGGTCCAATAGGCCTAGACCTGACAGTGGATTCACCAATGTTGGCATGGACGACCACAAATCCACCATGTCAGCTGGGAACTACCACCCAGTAGCCTGATGACCCTGGTCTGCAGGGACATGGAACATATTAACAATGAACCCATGGCCAATGTCTCTGGTAATCTTAACACACAGGACCCCACCAATGTTGGACTTGTCAAAGGCAGAGAATACAACCTGAACCTTGTATACCTCCTTGACCCAATCATGACAGGTGTAGATGAGGGTTAGGAGGTGCACAATGCCTATGTAGATCATAGCAGGTTTTTGTACACCATCCCACATGTAGAAATGTGTGTAGTTATTAAGGGATCTACCTCTGGTCACAGAATATGTTTCCACCAGGACTGCTTGGCAAATGCCAACATTCCACAGGTGAAATCCCATGGACATACAGTCCTTCACAGGTCATAGATGTGTTAATGCCCTCCTCCACACTGTAGAGGTGTGCAGCACTACTGGGGTTGCTATAACTCACCGGGTGTGGCTGTTGTTGACACATCCACCATTATTGCAGTTACTGTTTCATCTATCCTCCCACATAGCTGTCTGGAATACTGTACAGTGTATGTAATCAGGTTGTTAGTTGTTTACACCATTCACAGTAGCTGAGCACCTCACACCCTCCTAAGGGTAGGGCTATGTCACCGGCATTGGCACACACATGTTACTGAGGTGAGGATTGCAGTAGAGTGGGGAAAGGGACATACACCCTGCTGTTAGCATGTTCAATGTCATCCACATTGCAGACTGCATATATAGCAATGTGTGGTTGTAACTATCCTGTCTTGGTAGGATTACATGTGCAACAGATGTGTTTCCTGCATGGGGACATACCTCCATGTGTACTGTCTTGTACCTGTACTGCATCCAAACCAAAGGCTTTGTGTGTTGTACCCAGCCATGGCATGTGTACCACCCACTACACTTACTGGTGTCCACTGTAGAAGGCCTGCTGATGCCACTACACCCATCAGCCATGTGTACCAAAGGCTTTGTGTGTTGTACTCAGCCATGGCATGTGTACTACCCACTACACTTACTGGTGTCCACTGTAGAAGGCCTGCTGACACCACTACACCCATCAGCCATGTGGCATATGGACAAACACAACACAATCAGAATAGATAATGGTGACAACAATACAACACTGTAAATTACAACTATGATGCATCATGGCTGCACAGTTACACCTTCCAAGATATTAGCATTTCACTTTACTGCTGACAACATGCTACACATCAGTCCATTGCTACACTGTTGTACAGTCACCCTGTGCATCAGCACTATGTTAGTCTGTCCCTGCATCGATGTTACGGATGTCAGGGAGTGGCACAGGTATCATCATATGCACAGGGTGTGTTGTTGGTTTGCCAGAGGCCTAGGCTAAGCCATACAATTGACAACGTGTGTGTGTGTGTGTGTGTGTGTGTGTGTGTGTGTGTGTGTGTGTGTGTGTGTGTGTGTGTGTGTGTGTGAGGAGGCTGAGAACTGTTATGGGCCACTGGCGATGTCGTGTGTGCAGGTATGTGGTTACTCTACATTTGTTGTTTATGTGTGTGTGTGTCTACATGCACACAGTTCCACCATGTGGCTGCCCTATACAGGGATTTGTGAGACAGCTGCAGACTGTACCTGGCAGGGTTTGCAGTTCACCATCTCCAGCCATGGACACGGGACCTGTGCCTAGCAGGGGTGCTACAGGTAGTATCAGGTACAAAGCCAGATCGAGTACTGCCCCCCGAGGATGACAGACATCCACTGGATCCAGGTCCTTCCTGAGACTGGCCAGGGCCACATGCACATGGTCTGCTATGATGGTCTGTGGACAGCACCCCCCCACAGTGTTAGGGCTAGTACTGCCACTACGGGAGATGCTGTGACTGGTGGGACATCCACGGTGACCTCCAGCTGTTGGTGTTGCTGGCATATGTCCACATGGCTATCACAACCATCCCGCCCTGTCCTGATGCATGGACATGACATTGTGGATGAGATCCAATGTCTCACCCCACCGTCTATCCATGACCTCGGTGTAATTACGGATGGCATCTGCTAGGTCATAGATGCTGTCATTTACAGAGGTGTGATGAGCCCTCTGCGCCCTTAGATCCTGCCTGGTGTACCGTTCCATTCTTGCCTGTGCCTCCATGACAGCCAGGAACATGCATGTGGTTGATATAGATGTGGCACGTCTGCCAGGGGCATGATGACCAGCAGTGCTCCAACAAGCACCACTGAACATCTGCCTATGTGATACACTGCGCGACATCTGGCTATGGCTGCTGTGCCCTGACACACATGCCATTGATACCACACTGTCCTGGCCAATGCCAACCGTAGACTGTCCCTTAGCTAAGGCCATTGGTGATGAGGTATGTAGAGGCAGTGTGACTGTGTGCGTGGATGGGGTGGATACATGTGGGATGTCAATTGGTGGCCTAGCTGCAGCCCCTGACACCCCTTCCTGTGCCTCAACACACCTATCCTCATGGTCACTATCTGTATTAGTGACATTAGATTCCCTGCGGGGGCACCCAGCCCCACCTCGACACCTGTGAGGGGAAACCAGGGAACAGACTGTAAGACCTGTACATCACCGCTAAACAGTGCATGCACACACACACACACACACACACACACACACACACACACACACACACACACACACACACACACACACACACACACACACACGTGTGCAGATATGGCCACACACAGAGACATACACACATGCAGTCGACATACATGGCAACCCATACACTCCACCAGACAGCACCTACAGACAGCTCCCACACCCCCATAACACACACAATAGCAGGTGATGGTGCAGTACAGTATCACACACAAACCTGTAATTACAAACATGTCAGCATGCAGGACATGTGGTGCTCAACAGCATGCAGTGCAACTGTAGTCAATCCCTGTTACCAACATTATACATGGCTGTGATGCATGGCTTCTGTTAGTAGGTGATAGCCCTCCCCCTGGAACTCACTGCACCCATGTCCACAGCATTGCTGTGCATCTGTTCATCACCCTGGTATGTACTGTGCACCATACATCATAGGTGTACACACCATTGCAGGATGTGTATCTGTGTGTCAGTTTTGTTTCCGCTGCTGCTCACAGCCTCTGTGTGTTTCTGGATTGCATGTGAACACATGTGTTTAGTGAATGCTTGATGTGTATTCACAGATGTCATCATCAGTGGTGCATGTATGAGAGACAGACTACCAATAGACTGACCACAGACACAATGTATTGTACCTATAGTGAGTGCAGAGACCATTATTGAACATTATTGAGGCCTGGCTGATGTTGCCTGTGGTACACATAGGTTCATAGGTGAGTACTGGTCTATTGGTCTTGGGGCCTACGTAAGCCTAGCCACAGGAGTTCCCAGCCATGCACCACCCACTAATGTTATTCCCCTGTACCCATGTCAGGCACTGGCACAGACATACTACCCAAGGTGAATTCCCCATTTCCCATCCAGTTGTCAAGTATTTTTGTAAAGAGGGCCAATGAGTAGCATTGCCTGACATGTATGGGTAGTCCATTCCAGAGTGTGGGAATTCCCCAGAACAGGGCCCTATCCCTCCAGTATGTTCTGTGTAATGTGTTGATGAGGTTTAGGACCCGGGACCATGTTTTTGCAGAGGGTGTGGGATGTCTTTATGTGTAGCATGTTCAACTGCTCTGTGTATGACATAGCTGTGTATGTTAAGCAGAT
>NC_056729.1:1187138375-1187260875 GCF_019279795.1 Protopterus annectens | reverse complement strand
ACCTTATGTGGTGTAAGTACTGGCATACATTATTGTATAGTACACAAATAAAGGTTATCTGTGTATGCATACCTGTGTGTCATGTTATGTCCTTTGAATTGTGGGTGGGTATATGTTTAATGTCAGTATTCTCATTTGTGGGAATGGTTGCCACACTACAGATTTCACAGGTGGCAGTTAAAGGGCTTGTGGCTGAGGCATATACTTTACACCCAGTACTTCCACACTACTTCTACATATGTATGGCTACTGATACTTTTTGTGTGTGTGTATGTGTATGTACCAATATATATCTCATATGGCTATATCTATATATATATATATATATATATATATATATATATATATATATATATATATATATATATATATATATATATATATATATATATACATATGAACATATGTATGTATCTATATACAATTGATGTTATATGATTATTTGTGAGTCATACATTAATATATATCTACATATAGCTATCTGTCTACATTTACAGATATATATCTGTCCATATGTCCATGCATGTTGGGCTCATATTTTGGCCTGTTCCTCATTCACTTGGCAATTGTCATGGATGATCGCAGCATTGAAGTCAGTAATTAGTGCCAACACTTTTGTGTTTCAAACGTCATCTCCTTTTACATATGTGTTCTAATACATATTAACTGTGTAACTAGCAACATTTTAGGTGTATTAAAGCATTAGTTGACATATATCCCTATTTGTACCCACAGTGTGGCAGACTTCTTGCATTAACAGGTTGTGTGGTATGATATTAATACATTTCCTGCACTGTTGACTGATTGTACTGGATGATATGTGTGTGAAAACATCAGCTTATGTATAGCTGCCGTGGTTTAGTGGTAAATCACTTTGTGTATGGAGTGCAGGGTCCTGGGTTTGAGCCTTGGAGAGGCAGTTTATTTTGTTGCTGAGCAGAACAAGGGGCATTGACTACAGAGTGATTAAGGCACTTTTAAGCAGTTGTAAGCGTGTTTGCACAAGTTTGCATGACCGTAAGCACTGCCAGCCTCTGCTTATGTTTTCTTACAGTCAGTTAGCTTCAAATTTCTCAGTCAGTTAGCTTCAAATTTCTCAATCTGTGTAGGCATAGCTTACCTCCTCGCAAACCCGCTTACCGCTGCTTAACAGTGCTTACTGCTGCTTACCTCCATGCTAATTTCTTTAAAAGAAAAGAAAAAGGGGTTGATAGGAAAGTGGTGAAAAACGGGGCACAAAGAGGGAAAGACAGTAGGGAAAATAGTAAGGTATGTGCAGGAAGGGTATAGGAAAGGTCCATAGCTGCCCATTTCTTCTACAGCAACAGCTGTGCATATACACTATATTTGCAGGTACATTTGGACCCTCAAACCACTGGGAGAGGGGTGAGGACAACATATATTCATTGTAATGCCAATTAGACCAGATTACATCTGTCCAGTGGACACGTGTGCGAAATAGACAGCTATGTACGGGGCAAGATTTTTTTGTGGGAACAGATTTTTTTTTTTCAGGTGAGAGTGGGATGTTGGGGAGGGGTAGTAGGTGTATTTGGGGAGGTAAGTTGGGTAGGTTAACAGACAAGACACACAAGACGCATACAGGGCCGGTATATGACACATGTGGGGGGTAAACACCTTGGATGGGGAGGGGTGTTTGGAAGTTGCAAGCCCATGAGACCCTAACTGGAAACAGTGGGACTGAGGCCCCCCCCCCCTCATGGGCAGTCACCACTGCACCTTCACGGCCCCGAAGGTGGCTGTGCTGGGGGCTGTGTAGGAGGGGTAGGCTCACCTTCTAATAGCTCCACTCGGCCCTCAAGCTGGCATAGCCGCTCTTGATACTCCAGATATTTATTTTATTTATTTATTTTATTTTACATTTGTTTACCGGGCTAGTCCAACTGGATATAAATCCCTTTTCAGCAGAGGCCCGGGGAGAAAAGCTCCACAATGATCAAAACAGACATTGAGTTTCATACTAAAATACAATTTTGTAGGAGGAAACAAACATGGAGGGCCAAAGTATTCATACAATTAAATTGGCTAATTAGAAGAAAAGCAAATAATAGAAAAGATAGGTTAATTATGACAGAGCTCAGTAGGAGGTATAAAAGGTAGGATCTGGATATATAGGAAAAAAAAGAATTAGTTAGTGGGCCAGCCAAGAAGGAAGGCAGTGATCAAAAGATTTAGTCTGGTTTAGTGCATGGACATAACCAATGAGAGCTAAAGAATAGTTTAAGGTTAGTTTTGAATTGGTTCAGAGAGGTAGCTAGTCTTAGGTTATTTGGTAGGGAATTCCATAGTTTTCCTATGGAATTGGCAAAGAGAGCATCGCCCCCTGAGTTATTAGATTTTGTTGTTTGTACCATGAGACTATTAGAGGAACAAAGACTAGTTAGATTGGAATAGGGGGTTAAAAGTTTGGACAATGACGGTTTTTTTTCTGGTTCTTTGATCATTTTAAATGCTTCATTAAGTTGGTTAAACTTAAGAAGATTGGGGAGTTCTAACCAGCCTAGTTTTCTTAGGTTAAGGCAATGGTGAGTATGGTACGGTTCACCAGTTACGAATTTGGTAATGTGGTTGTAAGCTACAGAGAGATTTTTTAAGCTCAGTTTTTTTGAGGAAGGAAAGTACTGGAGAGGCATAAAGTAGGGTGGAGAGAAGGTGAGTACATGTGATAGTTAGTTTAGTATGGGGCATAAGAAAGTTCTTAATTCTATACAAGGAACCAAGTTTCTTGTTAACTGTCTTTATAGTTTGGCTGATGTGAATATCAAATTTGAGCTTATGGTCAATTGTGACACCTAGTAATTTGGTGTTGGTGACAGGCTCAATGATGGTCCCATTAGTGGACTGAACATGGAAGGTCATATTATTAGGGAGTGGAGGGTATAGCCCTAAAGAAGAGGCTAAGGTGGGGAGAATTAGTAGTAGGTTAGTTTTTTCGGGTTTAGGATAAGTTTCCGTTTAGTAAACCATTTTTCCACTTCAGTAAAGCAGTGTTGGGTGGTTTTCTGGAGGTTACTGAGAGAGAGGTCAGAGCAAATCAACGTAGAGTCATCTGCATATTGAATGCAGGTGGCTTTAGGGATGACTGTGTGGAGGTCGTTTATGAATACAGAGAAAAGAAGGGGGCCAAGTATGGAACCTTGGGGAACTCCTATTGTATTAGGTAGTAAGTGGGATAGTTTACTTTGCCACTGGACAGCCTGTTGTCTACCAGAGAGGTAAGCATTAAACCAGTTTAGGGCTGGTTTATCAAGGTGAAGGTTATCAAGGGTTTGTAGTAAGAGTTGATGATTGACCATGTCAAAGGCTTTTGACAGATCAAGAAATAGAGCAGAAGTAATTTGTTTGTTGTTACGGTTGCTGTTGATTGTGTCAACAAAGGATAGGAGAGCAGTGGTAGTACTATGATGAGGGTGAAAACCATGTTGAGTTTTGGACAAAAGATTATTTAGCGTGAGATAATGTAGGAGTTGTTTGTGAGCACATCTTTCCATTAATTTTGCAATAGGTGACAGTATTGCTATCGGTCGATAGTTAGATGTTTCTGTGGAGGGAACCCCCCTTGTGAAGAGGGATGACGTAGGATATTTTCCAAAGAGAGGGGATTGTGCCTTCCGTAATAGTCCTGTTAATTAAGATAGAAATGGGGTAGGCTATAACATCTGATGCTATTTGTAGGTATTCAGCTGGGAGACGATCAGCCGATAGAGTGGATGATTTGAGTTTTTTCAATAGGGTTCTGATATAGGAGGTGGGTATTGGTTGGAGGTTAAAGGAAGGTAGGTCTTCGAGCTCCCTATGCACCACGGCCCAGACCTGTTGATGGGTGACAGGTTCCCCTCCATGCCTGCTCCGGGGGGGGGGGGTGAGCCCCATCCCCTGCAGTGGTTCCACTCGAAGGTGGTGCAGGGCTCACAGAAGAGGAGGTCCCAGGCTGGGCCCTAGATGTGCTGGTGCCCAGTGCTATGGCCAGTTGAGGTGGGACAGGTGGGTACACTGGGACCAGTCTTCCCATACAAGCTGTGTTGTCACAGGTTTATGACAGATACAGGTTAGTAACAGTCAACAGCTTTCAGGATTACTTATAACAGCATGCATAGGTATTCTCATTAACCCAACACACCAGATTTAACACAGTTGCAGAGCAAGCAGAACACATGCATATATGGAACAACAGTGGCCATTATAGGACCATGCAGGTTTCATTGATAGCAACAGGCCACCAATATGGGTGTATTGTAACATGGCACATGCATAGAAACAAATGTGAATATTTATAAACCATTAGGACATATGTCCCAACAAAAGTTTGGAGTGTACACATACCAGTTGAGGAGTGTCATTGGGTTATTATGCACATCTGGTAGGGGTGAGAGAGAGAGAGTTCAGTTAACAACAAATATATCCTTGTAGTTTTCACAACATTCTTAGTCACTGCAGTGGTCTTTCCCTTATATGTATTATTACACTACACAATGGCCTTATATTGTACACTGGTATGTTTATAAATTATTATATACGTGACCTGTGTCTTACATGCAGGTGTGACAGGCTGCAGGTGCTAATGCAACATATGTTGAGAATTGCTGTCATACACTTTGGGTGAAGTGCTAGAATGACAGGTTTGTTTCCATATACATTCTCTGACTATGTACATGTTTGACTATCAGTTATATGTCACTGACAGATGCCTACATTTCTTGGATCATCACACTGGATTTTCAGGGGAACAAGGTACCAAGCTGGTGATATAGGCCATTTATCTGGACATGCTAGACAGACTGGAACAGTTGTGGGGTATGAATATGCATACAACTTACAATTTGAACATTCTAGCAAATTCTGTACTGTTGTTGGGTGTAATTATGCATACAGCTTTCTATCTGAACATTGATTATGCGTACAACTTAGTAGCACTCCCAGGATTCAAACCCCTGTTGTGTGTGACAAAATATTATAGCTGATATCACAGTACACTGTGCTATCAAGGAATTGATGTTAAGCTTTCAACTGTTTTCTAAGTCTCCCTAACTTGTATGATATGACTGACCTCTTGGCACTTCCAACATTGTTATGCAGGACTTCATACCCATTTTATCTGCATACCACTGTGTGGGTGACACTGCTTAAGATACAACAGTACTATTTATAGTATGGAACAGATCGCCAACATATGAGAGAAAAGTAAACAGAAGCACTCCAGGGGTTATACCTTTATTCACAGACTATTATACATTTATTTCTACTAGTACAACACTTTCTAAGGCTCTTATATTTATTTGTTATGACAGTACATGCAGATTCATTACTAACCTGCCTCGCAACACAGCCTTTGCAGCCTAGCATCATGAGCTTGCTGGTTTGCAGCCAGTGCATCTGCAGCTGTCAGAGAAATGCAGTGATATTTAGCCATACCTATCCATAGTATACACAAGTTAGGCAATTATTTACTACTTAGTAGAAAGAGTACTTACTCAGTACTGGGGCATTGGGCATCTGCTGAGACTCCTGGATCCACTGTTCCAGTACACCCCCCCTCCACCACTTCAGGTCAGCATGGTGGTACCTGACCTGCTCACCAGTCCGGGGGATACCTGTGGCACTGGTGAGGTCACGGGCGAGACTGTCCCAGGCCTCCGTTTTATACTGCGAGCCCTGGTACTGACCCTGTAGTAGTCTCTGATCATGGTGTTTTACCAGGAGCCATACCATGATTTTTGACTCCTGGATGCCCCAGCACTGCGCTCTAAATTGAGTGCCTTCAACCACACCAGCCATTCTGCCTGCAGTAGGAAGCTACAACCAGTTATGGGAAGTATTCCCGCCTGTGGGGTTTAAATACGGCCATTTTCCCACACTTTCCCATGACTGGCCAGTTTTGAAAAGGCTAAGCTATGGGCACACCTGCTTACATAAGGTTAGCACTGCTTAAAGAGGTATACCACTAGGCAGATTGAATTGGCTCCCCTACACTTGCTTACACTTACTAACTTGAGCTGTGCTGCAGTTAGCATTGCTTAATAGTTAATTAGCACTATATTTGTCATTTGGCAATGATTTATTCTTCATTACAGGTTATATATGTGCCTGGCATCTGTGATTCATGTGTACATACACTGTATGGGGACCTGGTGACTTCTACACTTTATTACAATAACACCTCAAATATATGCTTACTGCAGTACTCCAGTTCACATATTTATGTTATGTAGCAGGTTATACCACTTCACACTGTACATAGATTCAGTTCACATGTTTGGTTTGATTTTCCTGTGGTATGGATTATTTTGCTGATACCTCATTCATTTCTATTGCTATGATGGCTTAGTGGTTAACTACTGTGATTATAGTTTATAGGGTCCTCAGTTTGAGCTTTGCAGAGGCAGTTTATTTTGTTGCTGTGCAGAACATGGGCAGTTGGATACAGAGTGATTAAGGCACTTTAAAACAGTTGTCAGCGGGTTTGTGCGACGGTAAGCACTGCTAACCTCTGGTTACAGTTTCTTACACTCAGTTAGCTTCTACTTTGCTTAATCTGTGTAAGTAATGCTTTCCCCAGCACAAATGCACTCAAACATGGTTACTACTGCTTATTTGGGCTTAAACCTGCTTACTAGTGCCCTATTCATTATGACACTGACAATTCACATGTGCATTTAATGCAGTACTCCAGTTCACATTTAAATGTTATTATGTAAGTTATATGGCAAAAAGATGTAAAAATATGTTCATACACAGATTTCACATGGTAAATAGTATGTGCTGCAGTGGGACTCAAACCAAGAATGCCTGTTCATTAGGTGGGTGCTCTAACCACTACACTATTGTTGTGCTGCTTTATCTGCATATATATTCCTTGTTATCCTCTTCAGCCTTTTCAGCTGCTTTAACCGTAGCTAAGTGATGGGCACATCCGCACACCTATGGTTAGCTGTACTTGGGGTTTTAAAAAAAATAAATGAAAGGGTCTCTTCATTTTATTTAAATGCACTGTTGCTGTTGAACACATGGGGACTGTTGGTGGAGATATGCGGACATCTATGAGCGGTCTCACTCATTTATTTACACTTTCTTCTGTTCTACTTTGCAGGGGAGTGTTTATTCTGAGAACTCTGCTCTCGGACATGCCCCCTGCACTCATCCACGCTCCATGTAGGATTTGGAGCTCAGGCAGCATGCCTTCACTAATATGCATGGCGCATTGACATCCTCCTCTTAAACTGCCACTTCTGTGCAGGACTAGACTAGTCCTGCACCGATTAGTAAATCTGGGGGATAGATCAATGCATTGTGGGTGAGAGGAGGCAAACTTTTGGCAACATTAATTGATCAATGATGATCCAGAGGGAAGCAGAGTGAAAAAAAATGTCACTATTATTGGTGGGTCTTGATACAAAGAAGTCATTCGGTAGAGTTAGTTGAATGTTATGAGTAGGGCAATTTTAGCATTTGCATTCTCACATAGAATTGTTAGCATTTATAAGGAAGATATGTGAAGGGTCATATACAAGAATTAAGGTGGGAGGGTTCCTCGCCCACAAACTATGTTTGAACAGAGGAACCTGGCAGGGATGTCTTCTTTCCCCACTGTTATTTGCTTTATATTTAAAGTCATTGGCAAAGAAAACAAGGGACTCGCAAATTGATGAATATAACTGGTATGGTACCCAAGAAAAGTTAACTGTTTGCAGGTGATATTTTGTGCCAGATAAGTTTGGTAAAGGACAGTTTGATATTGCAGTACATTTTGAGGCAGTTTCAAGTCTTTTTGATGTATAACATAAATGAAGGTAAAACAAAATCTTAGCTGCTCTTTGTGGCCTAGCTGTGACTAATTCGATACCCATCTGGGTACAGAAAGCCTATAAGTATATTTTTTTGCACTTAATCTGTTATCAGTGATAGGCACCAAAACTGTGCTGCATTTATTGATTTGCTTCAGAATGCTTTTCTCAGTGTCTGCATTTTGTCTTAGTTAACAAAACTGTGCTGCATTTATTGATTTCCTTAAGATTGCTTTTCTCGGTGTCTGCATTTTGTTTTTCCCAGCCTCCCTCCCTAGTGTTGGTGTATTCTTAAATTTGGTGGCTTTGGAATTGCCCGTCCCTGCTGTAAATTTGATTTTGGACACTCCTCGCAGTCCATCTCATTTGCATACTGTACTGAGTACAGGGTGATCATTTGGGTAGGACTACCGCCTTGCTTCTTTGATTTTGGACACTCCTCCCAGTCCCATCTCGTCAACTCACTATACTGTGTACAGAGAGAGCATTTGGGAAGGCCAACCCCCTTAGTTTCTTAATCTTGAATTATCTCCTGCTTCTTCCCTCTCCACAAAAAAAAAATCCATAAACATTAGGGTGTCTACAAAATATCCCAACTAAACTAAAAAAATGAGCTTTACTAGATTTTTCTTTTTGCGTTTTTTAACCAATTGGTTTTCATGTGTGACATTTATACTCATTGTTTTAGTTTGTTAGTTGGGATATTTTGTAGACACCCTAATGTTTATGGATATCAGTTGGGTATGACAACCCTGTGTTTCCAAAAGTCAAACATTCCTCTTATGCTGTGCTGATGATGCCATAAAAAGGCAGAAACATGCATATCCACAGCTAGAGGGTTTGGCTTTATTGTCCTGAAATTGTCCATAAATAGACTTAAAAGTAAAAGAAAAAGTCATAGACATTCAGAATTGCCATTTAGCTGAAACACCTGATATCCTTAAAGGGTAATTTGCATAGATCCCATGTTGTCTCTGATATAAGATGCTTAAGGTATCACACAGTGGAAAGTATTTCTCTTTTTGTGTTTTTTTACCAATTGGCTTTCCTATGTGACCTTTATACTCATTGTTTTATATTGCTAATTATACAATTAAGCATATGTTTTTATATTTCTGTAAACTTGCATTCATGGAGGAATTTCTTGTTGTCATGGCAAAGCTTGCCAGGTTAGCAAAATTGTTCTAACAATACAATTCTAGGGTGTACAGTTTACAATATATGAGAATTTGTGAAAGTTTAGCAAAAAAAATATAATTTGCAGTTTGTATGTATTATAATATATTGATAGCATTAATGGAAAGACGAATGCACTGAGAATTTAGTAAAAGAATACTTCTTCATAGGTTCATAGGTTCATAGGTTCATACTAGGCTATCTGCCCGAGGGCATTTACAAGCCTAGCCCATAGTTTTGTGGCTTACGCCACCCCTTTAGTATGGGGAACTATACCCATTATTTTGCTGTGCCTCTGTTGAGCAGTGACACTGAGGTAATCCCTGGGGTATATCTGCGATCTCCCATCCATTGGTCAAGATTTCTCTTGAACAAGGCCAGCGAGGTGCTCTGCCTCACATATACCGGGATTTTATTCCACAGCATAGGGAGTCTTTGGGTGATGAATCTATCCCTCCAGCACGTCCTATTAATAGCCGTGTCGAGGTTTAAGTCTCCCGCCCTTGTGGCTCTGACGGATCTAGATTTTTTGAGGTGAAGCATATTCATCAAATCTGGGTTTGACATGGCCTTGTATGTTAGGCAAAGGTCACCTCTGAGCAAGTGGTAAGCGACTGAATAGAGCTGGAGTTCTTTCAGTCGGGCAGCATAGGACAGATGTTTGAGACCCTTTATCCTTTTGGTGAGGAACTTTTGTGGCCTCTCCAGCTGCTGCAAGTGTCGGGTCAGATACATTCCGAATGGGGCATTGTACTCAATCAGAATCAAACCCTGCACCTTGTGTTTACAAGGTAAATACCTTAACCATTATGCCAACCTGAACCTCCCTTACTGATAACATTGCTGTTTGTACAACTTTAATATTTTTTACTGACCATAAAATATTTCCATTTATCTGTCTTATGCTTTATAAGTTATTTTTCAGAAAATGCTCTGGAATGCAAGCTTTGTATAGGTTGTAAGAGGTGTGACATTCCATACTACATAGGTGTTAATGAGTTAAAACTCAAGCAGAAGGTTGTAAGTCAAAATTAGAGGGGGAGTCCAAGAAATAGAATAGGGGTTTGGATGCAGGTCCTTAAGGAGAATAACAGCAACAATACAGAATATTATATTTATAAAGCAGCTGAAAGTATTCTAAGAACTACGCCAACATGGCAATAGAGAAATAAGAGATTATTAATGGAGATTACTGTAAGTAGGGGGTATAGAAATTGGGCAAGAGGGTCTGGAATTTACTGGAGATAATTATCAAATAAATCAATGTATTGGAAGGAAATAGCAAGGGAGGAAAAGATAATATAGTGGGACGAAGCTAAGTAGACATTTGGACTGCATGTTAGAAACTGTATTCACTACCAGGAACTGATAAGAGCGTATAAACAGAAAGAAATTGATATGGTTGTTATAAGTGAAAGACCAGCTCTAGTAGAGTTTTTTAGATTAGTTTTGAACATAAGTTGTTTCAAAACTGGGTAATTATAGAGTGTATACAGCATTGCATGATAACTATAAGAATCAATCAGAGGACATTAGAAAAGATTTGGAAAAGAAAACAGAAAAGCAATTTACAACGGAGAAATGGGAGGTCATCTGTATGATTCTCAAGTGTGCAACAAAGTCTAGAAAGCTTAAGATTTTTCCATGTAACTAAGGAAATTATTCTTTGGGGCTGGGATAAATTATCTGAGTTGTGTAGACACAGTAAAGCCTAAGTTTAGTATTGTTGGATGTAAAAAAAAAATTACTAGAAAATGGAAATCAAAATCAGAACCAACTGTAACTGAAGTATTGAATATTGTAAAGAGAAAAAAACATGGAGATGGGATCTTTAAGAAAGGCAAAGAGCAGATTACATAGAAGTAAATAGAGAATATAGGAACAGTATGTGCAGAATAGCTTTTAGGAGGATGAATGAAATTTAAGGGAAGGCAGGAACTATTTATATAATGATGTGAATGAAAATTGTTGAAAAGAAACAAAATGTGTACTGCATTAACATAACTGAAGTATTATTGTTTGTGTTCTGTTACTGCATGTGTGCCTTTGTCACTTAAAGATGTTAAAAAAGACTTGAACAATGACACCTCTTGTGGGGTATTTATCTTCTTTGAATGGAAGGATAGGGACTTTAACAACAAATGCTAAAAAAAAAAAGACACTTCCACATGTTATACCCTTGCCAAAACCATAAAACAACTGTGTAGTTTCCAAGAGATCTGAAAGTACTGGCTTTATATCACTTCAGCAACTTGACAGCTCAGTGAATGCCATTTCATTGGAAATGCTGTTCATTGAAATCTGTTCTTGTGGGGGGCTATGCCCCCCACACCCTCTCTGCTAATTATATATAGCAATCCCGAGATCGCACTACAGTGGGGAAAGGGCAAAGTTCCTGAGCCTTACTGTATCACAATCTTAGAATGAACAATTCAACGAATGGCATATTCAATATAAGTGAACCAAAAATGCCATTCACTGAACTGAACTTTCACCAAAAGTACTAGAGATAGTTTTAGCATGGTGGTATAGTTGTTGACTTTTCCTTTTGAAAGCTGAAAAAAAGCAAAACCTGTGATAATGAATGTGGAAAGCAACACAGTTATGCAAGCTTTGAAAAGCCTCTATATCCACAGCTGCTAAAAAACTTGTAAACACAGAACTATACAGAGGCAGGTTTTGCAGCACTTGGCTATCCAGTTTGGTTCTTAGCTGGGGTGGCTTCTCTCGATGTCCTCCTTGTTTGTGAAAGTTTCCACCAGGTGATACAGTTTCTTCCTACATCCCAAAAGTATGCCATAGTTGAATTTGTGATTCTCCAAATTGTCCATAATCGTGGACAAGCCATGTGGGAGAATGTGGGCGTGTGTGCGCACACATCCTCTGATAGCTTTGTACCTAATTCAAGATTAATTCACAGCTTTGTGCCCACTGAGCACCAAGGTAGGTTATAGCTCCCCTGAAAATCTCAGGGGAATATCTGAGAATGAATAAATAGTATTGGCATAGCATTTCAAAAATCAGAAACAAGATTCTGATCACTGTGTTGTAGCTTATGTTAGAAAATATGAGTAGTGTAGATAAAAATGTTTCCTATTTATGAGTTTTGTTTTAAAACATGTACAACATAAGACAGAGAAAAAGAAAAGACAATCACCTTGCAAACTCACAGTTGAGTAGCATTATATCCAAGCATTTCAATGTCAACATTTGTAAAGAAGATGTACCTGAAATGAAAACTACATGTTTCCTCACTGACTGGCAGTTTTCAAAATTTATTACAGTGATAGGAGCTCTGGCATGAATACATGCAATAAGTATTACTGTATGATTATGGTTTCTTGGCACATGCCTGATGACCAGTTGGTTGTGTTCTAATTGCCTGAATGCAACTAGTTGTATTTGCATTTTATCATATGGCTTAACATATGTCACTAGGCACTGCAGCATCATTGTGCGAGTGTACTATGTAGAGTTTCACCTTTTTTACTGTTGTGTGATAGTGGTGTTATATATAACACCAAAAAGTACATTTCAACATGAAATAATCAATTAAACAAAAAACGTGTTTGAAACAATCTTGCCACTGAGCAATAAACAAGGAGAGAAAGCCTTTTTAGTACTTTTGTTCTTTATTCACACAGAACTTATTCAGAATAAAAAAAACTTCATTTCTTGATTTATATATTAAAAAAAATCACATGACTCGTTTCAATTTGCTAATTAGTTAACAGATACTTTATACAGTAAACTTATCCACTTAAAAACACAATCCAATATTTTATTTAACTTTAAAAACATAAAAAATAATAATAATATTGCATTTCATATTATAGTCTTTGTGCCATTAAGAAACATTTAATATTTATATGTTCATTTAAACCTGTTTTTTTATTTGAATTCAAACATGTTTGCCATTCTGTTTCCTTACATTCTAAATGAATATTATAGCCCCCTAGAAGAATGTCATTAGGAACACTGTTAACACAAAAAAGGTGAACTTCTTAAAATGTGTGCACTCTAGTGCATTAGTTAAGTCACCTTTCCTGATAGCAGTGACGTGCTCATAAATTCTCTTGGAAAGTTTTCTAATGGTCTTATCCTCATAAACTATTGAAATATTTGCATTCTACAAAATTTGCATTTTTGACACTTAAAATTCCATGACATTTCATTTTTTGTATTTCTTACTCTGGTCGAATATTATAACATGCATTTTAAATTATTACCCCCCCCCCTTTATTTTCCAATTTCCCTCTGTAGTGTGTCATATGATTCCCATATACTTTTCAGTCTCACCACATTTCACTTAACCAAGGTGAGTTACACTTATTTGAGGAACTAGATAACAGTAGTAATGGTTCGATTTTGTTCTGTAGAAGAACCATTTCTGAACTTGAAGTTAATCAAATACAAATCTCTGCAATGTGAGAGTCAGTACCTCAAGCACTGTCTCAATATAGAGCAAGTTCCGCTTGGACTGAGGGTATTCAGATACCCTAATGGGGTCAGATATGGCAATAAATTATATACTAACTTAACCAAATTGTTTAATAAGGTGGTTTAGAAATGTTGGAACTTATCATCTCAGATTGCACAGTCAAGGCTAATAGTATTCTAAAAGAGATAAAGATTTTGACTGAGGAAATTAAGAAAAATGTTCACTTTTCAATTTATGTATTATATAACGGCATTTCAGCCAAAGTGAACAGGCATGTTTCCACCATTTTTAGTAAAAAAGAAAATAAAATATTTAGAGATGTACAAACATGTAAAAAGGGTGCAGCTTATCTGATCAAAGTGAAAGGACAGGATGCCAGTTCTTTCAGTTACATTTTTTCACAATTCAAACGAATCTAATGAAAGGAGAGAACAGAAAAGAACTGAACAAAGGACAAATGACTTTGATGGGTTGTACCACACTTATGCTCATATAGTTTCAGGAGAAAATAATGAAGCTTCTACTTCTTTTATCCCTTTTCTTATGGGCAGCTCAACTGTAAATGCCAATCATTCCCCAAAAGGAAAGGGGGAAAGATTGAATTTGATAGTATTTTGTAATCTAAGTGAATTAATTTTAAACACAGATCATGTTTCAGTACATCAGAAAGGTTTTTCATACATTCCTGCAGAAAGAGCAAATTTAACAAAAGTGTTAACTTTTTTAAATGATATGTTCGGAAATTGAACTTGCATTACATCTTACGCAGCATTTCTTATTTTTCATCACAAGAAAAGATGTTCAAAAAAGCATTCTCCTTACACTCCTGTGTTACACTCTACAAGTTTTCAATGATGTATGTAAAAATGAACTTAAAAAAAGATTACTTAATAATGATAGTAAAAAAATTATATCAGAAGGTGAAAGGACAGCATTAAGCAGTATAATAAACAATATATTTGTTTAATGAAAGAGAGGAGTAATGTAATTGTCATTATGAATGTCTAAGATTATAACCAAACCATTTTAGATTTATTACATGACAACAATTGTTAAGAAGAAGTCACTAAGGAAGAAGTTAGAAGATTTTCAAGTATTGATTTCGTACTGTATGACTCACTCATACAGGAATGCATTCATTTTGAACTTTGACTTTCTTAATGTAGAAAAACCTAAAATGGCCAGGATATTTGGGATTCCAAAAATCTATAAAAATAATGGCAAGCCACCTTTCAAGTCAGTAGTTGTAACAGCTGATTTTTATAAGACGGAGACTATTTCAATTTACCTTGATTAGGTGCTTAACCCTATAGGGAAAACATCAGAATTTTACCTAAGGGATTCTTGGCACCTATTAGACTTGCTATGTAACTGTGAGGGGATTCTCAATCAAGGATTTTTGGTAACTCTAGATGTCACATCTTTATACACTTGTATACACCAAACACTTGTCATTCAATCTAAATAATTATTGTTACTTCTTAACCATACCTCCCTTTCTTTTATTTCCACCCTATTTTTAAACTCCACCTTAATTGTATCCCACTCCCTAGGTATATTTTCAGAAGAAATTTCTATCCTGTCCAATAGCGCCTGAATAATCTTCACTACCCATTCCTTAAATTCCTCTCTTTTCAACAGATACGTAGGAAAGCACCAGTGCCTCATTTTTATTTCATTACCCCGTGTTTTTATTTTAGTTATTATTGTCGCATGATCTGAAAAGTTGTTGGGTGAGTATCAAAACCTTCAGTTAAATCCACATGTTCTTGTGAAATGTAAATTCTGTCTGGCCTAGCCCAGTTTTCATATCTAGAGGAATAATATGTTAATTCACTCCAAACTCCTATTACTGAATTCACATCTTCCATGCCAAGTATTTTCATAAATTTCTTCAAAAATCTACCCTCTTGTGTAACACTCTGCTGACTCCCACTTTTAGTACTTTGTCCTTCTGCCACAGTTTTGTCAAAATCAACTTCTTCTGCTGGTAGGATTGCATCTTCACTATTAATGGTGTAGGTTGCTTTCTCATAGCCAGGTTTGGAGTATACACATGATTTGCCCCTTCAACTAACAACTCCTGCTATGGAATACCAGTCTAATTGCTTATTTGTGCTTTCAAAAAATTGATGCAGTCTGTTCCTTCCACCTTCTTTGTTATAGCTGAGAATCTCAGAATTAGAGGACAGAACACCTCTGATTTTTGCAGCTTTATCATCTCATCTGAATATTTGTTTAAAGCTTCTTCCAATTTTTTCCCAGCCTTTTGTTTGTATTGATATATTCCATCAGTGTTTCATTTATTTTATCCAGGTCTGTGTGCAGTTGTCTCATAGCTTCCTGTAGATTACTGGAAATCATGTCTGGAAGTTGCATTACTTTTTCCTGAACAGCTGCAGAACATTCCCCCTGGCAGTGTTTCTTCCTCACTTTTTGTAGCTGATTTATTTCCAGGTCCTCTGTATTTCTTTTTTTTTTTTTCTGGTATCCAGGCAGTACACTTACTAGCCAGTTACTGGAATTTACCCATAAACACAAGTCTACTGGCCTTCTCTGTTGAGTTTCTGTTTTAACACTGGGAAAGCTATAATTAAGCTCTTACTCAATGTGCAGCCATCTTGGAAATCCCAAAAAGGAAAATTTAAAGATTGTGGAGGTTCCATAAAGACAGGAATATGTAAGAAAAACATAATCAAGTGGTTATACCAGTGGACTAATATCCCAACAGAGAAAAGAAAAATTGAGAGAGCCCACCACACACAGTACGGTGGTAAAAGAGGTTGGAAAATGGAAAGCAACATCCACTTGTAATAAAGCTTGGATCCTGTGGATTAAAAGAGAGATGGAAACAAAACAAAAAAGCCTTGACTGGCAAACATAGAATCCACACTGATTATGATTATTCTTTGAAAACAAGGTGAAAGGGTGCTTTTATACCAGACATTAAGATCTGCAAGAAAGGAGTCTTAACTAGCACTTAATATACCCAAGAGTCTTTATTTATCATCAGGCTTACACCTTTATAGACCCAGATTCAGCCCTTATGCATCTACACAGCCCAGTCAACCACAGAGAAGGAAATGAAGGCAAAACTTGGGGGTAGTTTGGAAAACATCATGGAAAAGAGTTTGATGGACAAACAAAAGATTAACGACTGAGACATTATTTCTTTTTTTAAGAGAAGGCAAAAACTTAAATATAAAGTTTTGATTTTACAGGAGGGGGAGGGGGACAAGAAGCAGAGACAGAAATGGAAATGGCAACAGACTGAAAGAAAGGGGAAACCTGAAGACTCCAAATGAGGCAGTGAGATTTTCAGCAGGAAAGGTTCCTGAGAGAAATACTGACTGATAGAGGTGCCAACTTCATGTTAGACCTGCTGGCTTGTCTGTGAAAGCATTGTGGGGTGAAGCACCTGAAGACCACTCCCTGCTATCCCCAAACTAATGGTCTTCTGGAGAGGTTAAACTCTACACTAAAGACCATGCTACAGGCATTTGCTGACCAGTTTAAGAGAGAGTGGGACAAATATTTGCCCCATCTATTGTTTGCATACAGAGAGGTACCCCAGGAATCCACAGGTTTTTCTCCCTTTGAGTTAATGTATTGAAATAGGGTGAGGGGGCCTTTAGATTTGATTCATGATAATTGTGAGGGTGAGTATGAATACCACAAGGAGTCTGTTGTGGCATATGTCCTAAACCTCAGGACAAGGCTTAGGGAGCTCACGGGCTTGGCCCAGGAGAACCTGGTAGGAGCCCATCAGCAGAAAAAGGTCTGATATAACAGGAATGCTCAAGGCCGAGAGTATGGTGTGGGACAGCAGGTGATGGTGCTTATTCCTGTCAAGACACAATAAGCACCAAGCAGCTTGTGTAGGACCCTTCAAAGTGGTAAGGAAGGTCAGTGATGCTAATTACATGGTGAACCTGCTAGGCAGGAGTCAGAGGCACAAATTGTACCATGTTAACATGATGAAGCCTTACCATGATAAGGAGGCCATAGTGCTGAGTATTTGCAATGGATGGCAGGAAGAACTTGAGGGTGATCTGGTGAGTGATCTCAGTGAGGCTTGGACTGACACCTCTGTGAAAGGGGTAGCAATATCCCAGTGGCTATCCCCTACTCAGGTTTGAGAAATCCAAGCAGTGTTGCAGGAGTTTGTGGGCACATTCATTGGGAAACCTAGGTGCACCCACTTGGTGTAGCACCATGTGGATACAGGACCCCAAAGACCTGTCGAGTAGGCCCCTTATAAGGTGCCTGAGTGAGTCAGGTGGACTCTGAGGGAGGAAATATAGGAAATGTTGAAACCGGAGGGTAATCCAGGAGTCCAGAAGTCCCTGGGTCTCCCCAGTGGTGCTGGTACCAAAGAAATATGGTGGTATCAGATTCTTTGTGGACTACAAAAAACTAAACAGTCACACAGAGTCAGATGCTTATCCCATGCCTAGGACAGATGAAGCCTTAGAGCAGCTGGATGCAGCAGTGGCTGCTCATGCCATCAGACTGCAGGGCTGCAGCTCCCCCAGCTGTGAAAGAAAGAAAAAGAAAGAACAACAACATTTTAAAAAATAAAATATTATTAGTATACTATTGTATACTGGACTGGATGCTTAGCTGTGAGTCCGACTGACTCGCTGTTAAAGTCCCAGAACTCAAACTGCGCATGCTCAGCAAGTTCTGGGTTTACAAAAAAAATAGTTTCTGTATATCTGGACTGCTGTAAAAGCAGTCCAGATTAAGAAGAGAAGGCATCAGTGTTGATGCCCAGAAGTCTATTCGGTTTGTAACTGCAGTAAAGTGGAAGGGGATCAGACTGCCTCGTCAGCAGTCATGTACATGACGTGGATGGCTGGATGGCTACTGATTGGTTGGGTCTCCCTCTCTTCCTGCATTTTGTTTGTGGGGAAAAGAGAGAGAGAAACAGTCAACAACAGTACTTTGGTTTGGACGGAGTTTGTTCGATCGGATCAGTGACTGAGACTGACAGCAGAGCAAGAGCAATGCACCTTGTTTGACCTGGCTGTGGTGGTGTTGGATTAGAAAATGGAAAGGGAAAGAGGTGAATGCTTCAACTAAAAAAGAAGGAGGAAATTATAGCAGCAGGTTAGTGAGAACTTGGAAGGAGGATACAAAAAAATGTAGTAATTTAGATGTTTATTCTTATTTATCTAACTAAATGTTTTTTAAAACATTGCTTCATCAAGTATGCAACCCCCAGCCCAGCTCTTCCAATGACCAAGCTACTGTTTCATCTGGCTTGTTCTCCCTGCTTTTTTTTCTGTATGCCATGAACCAGGGCTCTATTGCATTTTTTAACTAGCAACCAGAAACCATACTGTAACATATGGGCGTATAGCTCTTTAAAGATGGTGATGCTGCAGTGCAGTCTACAGGTCATATGGCATACTTTACTATTTATTCTGCTAGAAAAAAAATACTTCATCAAGGCTGAAAGTACATCCACGGTGTTGCAGTTGTCCATTGAACATCCTGGTAAGTATCGGTATTCCATGGTGCCACATTGATTGTTTGCAGCCAAGAAATTTTTTATCTTTGTCTTTAGCAATACAGAAGTGTAATTTATGGTTAGAAGAATGATCCAACTGCAGTCAGCAGACTTTCTCTCACTGCAACGTAGATTAGCAGAAAACTGTAAGACTTGGGTCCAGAAATCTGAATTGATTCTCTCTCTGCCAGCAAGAGAGCCAAAAAGCCTTATAAGGTACTGTGTGTTATGTATTTCTGCAGATTGCTATGAAATAATCCTTGTATGTATGTATGTATGTATGTAATAATTCTTGAAAGACACAAGAGGAGAGAAAATACCATCAGTTAGTAAGAAGTTCAGGAAATACTGTGAGCCTAGGAAGAACTTTATATTTATTCACCACTTGTTTACAAGGGCACAGTGTCCTATAAATATTATAGATGCTTCTGTGGCTTGTCTGAAGAATCTAGGCAAAGACTAAATTTGGTGAGTTGCATAATTTATTCACAAGAGACAGAACAATTTGTGGTACAAGTGATCAAATGAAGGTAGGCTATGAGAAGTGGTTATCTTGACACAGCAACCACCAAATCAAAAAAATAAATAAAACTTTATTCCATAAAATAAGTATCTCATTGTGTCTCTTAACACCTTCTTCAATGGAGTAAGATTCAGCAAGCACACACTAATAAATAGTAAACTGTGTCCATACAGCATTGAAACAAAGTAGTGGATATACTGCTTCAGTAAAGTAAACAATTAACACAAAATAAGTAATTGACAAAGATTTAAAAATATGCTCATTAATGGCTTGCAGACGTTTAATGCTGGCACTCTGAAAATCATAAATATGCTGTTAGACTATCCTTTCTTTGACTCTCTGTGTTCCTTGTGGCCTTAGTTTAAATGTCTTGCTAGCCTATGTGACAACTTGCAAAACACCTCAAGGCATAAACTGCATTTTAGTCATGCAGGTATATCTGTTTCACTTCTTCCTTTTGATTAATGTGAATAAAATCTGCTTAAAAGCAATGTCTTTTGGCTTTTCCTGGTTAGGGGTCGCCACAGCAGATCACCAGTCCACAGACTGATTAGCAGTGGATTTTTAATAGTGTCAAGTTGCCAGTATGGCGGCCACCCTTCACAGAAGGCACACACATATACCTGCATGTCTTTTAAAACTCACTCGACTGCAGGGAGAACATGCAGACTCTGCACAGAAGGTGCTCCAGCCGAGAATCAACAGGAGAATCTCTATGGACTTTTGAAGTAAAGTATGCTTCATCATATTAGCTGACAATAAAGCCGTTTAAAAGTATTTTAACTGATAGATGTTAACAAATGTATGTCAGAGCAAGAAACATTTTGAAACCAAGGTACACAGATCTTTATATAAGCTATTCTGAACATATGTAAATACATTTCTGAATATTGGTTTGAGTGTGGCAGTAGGCACTGAATGTAAAATGGTTAGAGGTGGATTCCTGATTTAAAACAGATGAGTATGTCTGATATGGATGTTTCCATGCTTCTATAGAAACTGGACAACTTGCACCAAAAACAGTGGAGCTACAAGGTCAACTGTGATATAGAGGGATGAAGATTTGCCTACTGCACAGGTGACCTTTCTAGCTGGCCACACCCCTTATAATTGGCCCCACCCATTCAGCTGACTCCAGCAGCCCCCCTTTGATTTGAAGTCACCAGCCACCACTGGGATGGAGCTAAGTATCTAATCACTATTGATATGAGCAAGGGTTACTGGCAGGTGCCCTTGATTCCCACTGCTAGAGGAAGGTCAGCCTTAGTGACTCCTTTCAGATTACACGAGTTCACATGATGCTCTTTGGGATGAAAAATGTTGCAGCAACCTTCCAGAGGGTGGTAGATCATATCCTAGCAGGAGCAGGTGATTATACTCTTGCTTACCTGGATGGTATTGCCATCTACAGTCATTCCTGGCAAGAATACATTCAGCATGCCAGGGAGGTCCTGGGTAGACTGAAAAGGGCAGGGTTGACCATTAAACCCAGTAAGCGTCAGGTGGGTATATCATAGGTCCTCTTACCAGGGACATAGAGTGGGAAGTGGTAAGATTAGGCCAGAACCTGCCAAAGTGGAAACTATTCAGGCGTGGCCTGTCCCTTTTACCAAAAAGCAGGTGAGGGCATTCTTGGGGATAGCTGGGTACTATAGAAAGTTCATTCCCAGTTATAGTACAATAGTTGTTCCCCTCACAGACCTGACAAGGAAAAACAGGCCAGATAAGGTAGTGTGGACCCCAGCCTGTGAGCAGGCATTCCAAAAGCTTAAGGGGGCTTTGGGAAGACCCCCCCCCGTGTTAGCCAGTCCAGATCTGAGCAAATAATTTGTTGCGCAAGTGGATCCTTCAAACCATGGGGTGTGGGCTGTACTCAGCCAAGTTTCCTCAGAGGGAGAAGAGCACCCAGTTGTATATTTCAACCACAGACTCCAAACTAGAGAGGAATGTTTTACAGCTGTAGAAAAACAATGTCTAGCCATAGTATGGGTACTGCAGAAACTTCAGCCTTATCTGTATGGAAAGAAATTCACTGTGGTTACAGACCACAATCCTTTAACATGACTACTTAGAGTCAGCCAACAAAATGCCAAGTTATTAAAGAAGAACCTAGGGTTACAGGCATATGACATAACAGTACAGCACCATAGTGGGGTCAGCAATGCCAATGCAGATGGACTCTAAAGACAAAGTATAGGTTAATGTGCTCCCAGACTGGCCCATTTCTCTCAAGCAATGATTTTCCAGGGTCACTTGAAAAACTAGCTTGAGCCTTCAAAGGGGGGAGAGATGTGATGATATGAGGTATTACCATCTGTGCCAGGGAGAATAGGGCAGTGCATGTATAACATATGCCAGCATAGTTAGCTGGAGTTTTGTAAATAAGTTTGTGTCATCTGACTATCACACTGACTTGTACAGATGGTTGTGTTAAAAATATAACAATATTATTATAACTGATTAAATGTATATGTTTAAACAAATAATTCTGGAAGGGAAGAGAAGTTTTTGAAATTCTTCTATAGCTTTCAGATACTGGAACAGATCTAAGCTCTGAGTGTGCATTGTACCAGAGTCAGGTGATCAAATGTGATCTTCTATAACCAGCACTGAGAGGATGGGACTCGCACAGCAGCTTGTTTTGTTTTTTCTTTGGAATCTGATATAAAAATCTATGACAGTTATCACAGTTCACTTAGTTCAGTTCAGTTTTAGGTAGAATCTCATCACCTTGCCTTGTGGAAGTAAGCATCTCATCTAATCTTACCTTGGTGTATTAATTAAGTTAGATGGGAAAAAGTTATTCTTTAAACCATCAGGAAATACAGTGAGATTACTTATAGTTTTTCTGCCTTTGCTTGAATTTGTCCAGCTGTGTTATTTTTTTTTCTCCTGTGATTTGAAATTCTGGTGTTTATTGTACTTATATTTAGGTTTCTCATATTTTCTATTGTATTATTTATTAAATATTTTAAACCTTTTATTGTGACTAGTCTTTTAGAGAATACTTTTAACATGTTGAGAGAAGTTGTGCTTATTTTAGTGATGCCTTGGCCACTCCAAAAAGCATTACTGCTTTGGTTGCACTCTGCCATTTATATTAGTATTGTTTTACTCCTTATAATTGGATACCTTTGTAAGAGCTGTTGAGTGATTGACTGGTGGCAGCATGGTTACCTTATAGTCTGGGCAGAAAGGGTACAGCTAGTAAATCTGTACCAGCCTTTCCCAAGTGTGTGTGTGTGTGTGTGTGTGTGTGTGTGTGTGTGTGTGTGTGTGTGTGTGTGTGTGTGAAAATCAAATACCCAGGTGTGAGCATGTCAGCTACTTGGAACTGGGACACAGTGCTCCAAAGTGAGTCTTGTTTGGGATCTGGAGAGACAGAGAGTCCATTTCCAGTCTGTAACGTGCTCCCTGTGTGCTCTTGGGAGAAATCGTGCTTGATGCAGAGAGCTGAATTTGAAAATACTGTGCAAATTAATTTCTGTTTTTAGTAACTGTCTCTCACTGGTGTCAGTGGTGAGGATTGAGGCTCCTTGATTACTGACCCAGCAAAGTGAGGCCATCACATATTGGTGGCAGAGCAGTGGGATATTAATTGAACTTCAATAGCCTGTGTGCAGTTGTCACTGAAGGTGTGTGTACTCTTAACAACCACAAGGTAAACATTTGGAGTTTCATTTTCTCAACAGTTTTATTCATTTTTGTTAGTTAAGTTTAGTCAGGGAAAGCAGACAAAGATGTTAGCAGAGGAGTATGGTAAGCTGACAAAGATCCAGTTGGCCAAGGTGTGCACAGCCAAAGGACTGGTGCATGCTAACTGGACTAAAGAGGAAATGATTTCAGCTTTAATTGCAGCTGCAGCATAGACCAGTGGCCAGGAAGACAACCAATCTGGTGATGGAGATGTGCAGTTTTCAAAAACAGGCAGTTCACCTTTTCCTCAGAGGACTTAAAAATCTGTCTGGAGTTAGAGACTTGAACTGGAGGCCAAACATTTGGAGGCTGAAGAAAATGAGAAGTAGCATCAACATGAACTGCGACATTTGGAGACTGAAGAGAGATTGCGACATTTGGGGATAAAAAAAATGAGAGAGTGTGGCAATTGGAGGCTGAAGAAAAAGAGAATCAGCAAAAACATGAGGGAGATATTGGATCTTTGTCAGGGTCATGGAGGTAATGGGGAAGGGAATAACTGTACCCCAGAAGCAATAAAGGTCAGTAAATTTCTTCCACAATTTGCAGAGGGGGATGACTTTGGTAGTTTTATTCATATATTTGAAAGAGTATGTGGACACTATAATGTTGACTAAGAGCTCTGGGTACGGTTCCTGACTTCTTTACTCCATGGTAAAACCGTAGTTACTGTTTCTAAATTGTCTGATACTGATTGTTTAAACTATGATAGAGTAAAACAATGTTCATTGAACTGTTATAAGTTAACACCTGAAGCTTACAGAAAAAAAGTTTTGTGAACATAGACACAAGGCAGATGAAATTGTATGTGATTATATTGCTGAGTTAAACACTTATTTTCATAGGTGGGTGAGTGGGTGTCAGGTCACCACTTTTGAAAGACTGGTAGACCTTTTCGTGAGGGAATAAGCCCTCAATACTTTGCCTGAGGACATGAGTATCTGTTTGGCAGACCAGGAGTGTAACACTGTGGATGAGCTGGGGAGAAAGGGGGATCTTTACATAGCAAGCAGGGCATCACTGCACAAGAAGGGATACCCAGTGCTGCACATGGATACAAGGGAACCCATGGTGGGCAGCCTAAATCACCACAACAGAGTCGACTAGTAACAGCGGAAGCTACTAGTTCAAGTGCATGGCCAGGATTAGGGGTTAGATGTTTTAAATGTAACCAGAGGGGCATACAAATGTCCACTGAAGCAAGGTGGGGAACAAAAGGTGAGGGAGCCAGCAAGTGGGAATAACAGTGTCCCGGTAGTAAGTTGTCTGGAGACAACAGGGGTACCAAACTATCACTGGAGTTTGTATCCCATCTTAGTGGATGGAAGACAGGACACTGCTGGGAGAGACATAGCCTCTGACATAACCATTGCGAAGCCTGCAGTGGTTAAAGAAGAGCAGTACTTGCTTGGGCAGTCCACTCCAATCAGAGCTTTAGGAGAGATCTCATTCCAAATACCTTTGGTCAAGGTTCACCTTGACTGGGAGGGTGGAAAAGGAAGCAAGCAGGTAGCTGTGTTTGATAAGGAATGATTTTGATAATGCAGTACCTTGTGTGCATGCAGTTACATGCAATCAGGCTTGGAAATAGGTATGTAGGTCTGGCAGCCTGGGGGAGACCCAAAGAGACTCCACACCTGAAGCTGGGGCTGGTGATGTGGCTAATTCAGGGAGGGAGCTACACTGTAGCAGTGAGCCTGAAAGTGAGCCACGGCTGCTGGTAAGTAGTAATGTTCCCATGGACAGGGTGACTCCAAAGACAGAGGTGACTGGTAGTACCCAGGCTGACAGTAAGGCACCACTGTCAGAAGATTCCAGGCTTCCTCTGAAAGGGCAGCTTGGAGGAGTCACAAAAGTAGAGTTGAGACAGGCACAGCTTTCGGACCCTACCTTACGACTCTTGAGGGAGGTAGCTAAGGAGACACCTTATTCTCAAGGAAAAAAGGAATCTGTATATTGGAACAAAGGGTTACTGTATAGAGAGTGGACCCCTGAAGGAGGGCTAGAGGGTGAGGTAATATACCAGTTGGTAGTGTCCCGGGCATACCATCTGGCACTTCTAGCTATAACCCATGACATTCGTTTTGCAGGTTATATGGGCATAAAGCATACCAAGAGATGTATTATGCAGAACTTTAATTGACCTGTGATTGCAAGGGATGTAACAGGGTACTACAGGACCTGTGAGCAGTACCAAAAGGTAGGCAAGGCAAGGGACAAGTTCAAAGCTCCATTGATGCCTTTGCCTGCAATTGAGGAACCATTTCAGAGGGTAGCTATGGATATTGTGGGGCCTTTGACTACCCCAAGTTCCACAGGGAAGAAGTATATCCTGGTGGTAGTAGATCATGCTACTAGATACCCTGACGTGGTTTCTCTGTCCTCCATTGGCGCTGAAAAGACGGCAATACTTTGTTAGAGATTTTCAGCAGGGTAGGATTCCTGAGAGACATATTGACTGATAGAGGTGTCAATTTTATGTTAGACCTGCTGGATTATGTGTGAAAGTGCTGTGGAGTGAAGCACCTGAAGACCACCTCCTACCATCCCCAGACTAATGGTCTTGTGGAGAGGTTAAACTCTACACTAAAGACCACACTATGAGCATTTGCAGACCAGTTTGAGAGAGTGGGACAAATATTTCCCTATCGACTGCATACAGAGAAGTACCCCAGGAATCCACAGGATTTTCTCCCTTTGAGTTGCTGTATGGGCATCGGGTGAGGGGCCTTTAGATTTGATTCATGATGAGTGGGAGGGTGAGTGTGAATCCCACAAGGAGTCTGTTGTGGCCTATGTCCTAAACCTCAGGACAAGGCTTATGGAGCTCATGGGCTTGGCCCAGGAGAACCTGGTAGGAGCCCAACAGCAAAAAAAGGTCTAGTATGACAGGAATGCTTGAGCCTGAGAGTATGCTGTTGGACAGCAGGTTATGGTGCTTATTCCTATCAGACACAATAAGCTGCAAGCAGCTTGGGAGGGACTCTTCAAAGTGGTAAGGAAGGTCAGTGATGCTAATTACATGGTGAACCTGCTAGGCAGGAGGCAGTGGCACAAATTGTACCATGTTAACATGATGAAACCTTACCATGATAGGAAGGTCTTAGTGCTTAGTATTTGCAGTGGATGGCAGGAGGAGTCTGAGGAGTATCTGGTGACTGATCTCTTCAGTGCGGCTCGGACCGACACCTCTGTGGAAAGGGTAGCAATATCCCCGTGGCTATCCCCTACCCAGGTTCGAGAAATCTCAGCAGTGTTTCAAGAGTTTGGGGGCATGTTCACTGGGAAACCTTAGTGCACCCACTTAGTGCAGCACCATGTGGATACAGGACCCCAAAGGCCTATCAAGTAGGCCACTTACAGGGTGCCTGAGTGAGTCAGATGGACTCTGAGGTAGGAAATATAGGAAATGTTGGAACTGGGGTAATCAAGAAGTCCAGAAGACCCTGGGCCTTCCCAGTGGTGCTGATACCAAAGAAAGATGGTAGCATCAGATTTTGTGTGGAGTACAGAAAACTAAACAGTTACATAGAGTCCGATGTTTACCCCATGCCTAGGACACATGAAGCCTTAGAGCAGTTGGGTTGGGCTAAGTATCTGACCACTACTGATCTGAGAAAGGGCTACTGGCTGGTGCCCTTGACTCTCATCGCTAGAAAATGGTTTACCTTTGTAACTCCTTTCAGATTATTCAAGTTCACGAAGATGCCCTTTGGGATGAAAAATTCCCTAGCAACCTTTCAGAGGCTGGTAGATCGTATCCTAGCAGGAACAAGTGATTATGTACTTGCTTACCTGGATGATATTGCCATCTACAGCCATTCCTGGTAACAGCACCTTCAGCATGCCAGGGAGGTCCTGGGTAAACTGAAAAGGGCAGGGTTAACCTTTAAGCCCAGTAAGTGTCAGGTGGGTATGGCAGAGGTCTCTTACCTGGGACATAGAGTGGGGAGTGGTAAGATTAGGCCAGAACCCGACAAAGTGGAAACTATTCAGTTGTGGCCTTCCCCTATTATCAAAAAGCAGGTGAGGGGATTCTTGGGGACACTGGGGTACTGTAGAAAGCTCATTCCCAGTTATAGTACAATAGCTGCCCCCTCACAGACCTGACAAGGAAAAACAGGCCAGATAAGACAGTATGGACCCCAGCTTGTGAGCAGGCATTCAAAAGCTTGAAGGGGCTTTGGTAGGACCATCTGTGTTAGCCAGTCCAGATTTCAGCAAAGAATTTGTTGTGCAGGTGGATCCTTCAAACCATGGGATGTGGGCTGTATTCAGCCAAGTTTCCTCAGAGTCAGAAGAGCACCCAGTTGTATATCTCAGCCACAGACTCCAACCTAAGGAGGAATGCTATGCAGCTGTAGAAAAAGAATGTTTAGCCATAGTATGGTCAGTGCAGAAACTTAAGCCTTACCTGTATGGAAGGAAATCCTTTAACATGGCTACTTAGTCAGCCAACAAAATGCCAAGTTATTAAGGTGGAGCCTAGGGTTGCAGGCATATTATATGACAATACAGCACAGTAGTGGGGTCAGCAATGCCAATCCAGATGGACTTTACAGACAGGGTATAGGTTAATGTGTTCCCAGACAGGCCCATTACTCTCAAGCAATGTTTTTCCAGAGTCATTTGAAAAAACTAGCTTGAGTCTTCAAAGGGGTGAGAGATGTGACAATGTGAGCTATTGCCATCTGTGCCCGGGAGAATAGGGCAGAGCATGTGTAACATATGCCAGCATAGTTAGCTGGAGTTTTGTAAATAATTTTTTGTCATTTGACTATCACACTGACTTGTTCATAGGTTCATAAATTCATACTAGGCTAACTGCCCTTGTGGGCCATGTTAAACCTAGCCAACTACCTCATGTGAGAATCAAACCCTGTACTTTGTGTTTGGAAGGTAAACACCTTAACCATTATGCCAACCTCCCACAGACACTTGTGTTAAAAATGTATCAACAATGTTATTATAACTGATTAAATGTATATGTTTAAACAAAGAATTTTGGAAGGGAAAGCTAAAAGTTTTTGAAAATGTTCTATAGCTTTCAGATACTGTCACAGATCTTAGCAAAGCTTTGAGCAGGTATTGTACCAGAGTCAGGTGATCAAATGTGATGTCATTCTATAACCAGCACTGAGAGGATGGAACTCACACAGCAGCTTGTTTTGTTTTGTTTTCTTTGGAACATGATATAAAAAATCTATGACAGTTATCACAGTTCATTTAGTTCAGTTCAGTTTTAGTTAGAAGCTCATCCCCTTGCCTTGTGAAAGTAAGCATCTAAAGCATTTAATCTTGCCTTGGTGTATTAATTAAGTTAACTAGGGAACAGTTATTCTTTAGACAGTCAGGAAATACGATAAGATTAGTTAAGTATTGTTTTTCTGCATCTGTTTGAATTTGTCCATTTTTCTGCATCTATTTGAATTTGTTCAACTGTGTTATTTTTATTCCTCCTGTGATTGAAACTCTGCTGTTTATTGTACTTAAATATTTAGTTTTCTCATGTTTTCTATTTTATTATTTATTATTAAATATTTTATACCTTTCATTGTGAGTGGTCTTTTAGAGAATACTTTTAACATCTTGAGAGTACTTGTGCTTATTTTAGTGATGCCTTGGCCACTCTGAAAAGCCTTGCTGCTTTGGGTACACTTTACCATTTATATTAGTATTGTTTTACTCAGTATAATTGGATACCCTTGTAAGAGCCTTAGAGTGGTTGGCTGGTGGCAGCATGCTTACCTTATAGTCTGGGCAGAAGGGGTGCAGCTAGTAAATCTGTGCCAGCGTTTCCCAGAAGTGTGTGTGTGTGTGTGTGTGTGTGTGTGTGTGTGTGTGTGTGTGTGTGTGTGTGTGTGTGTGTGTGTGTGTGTGAAAATCAAATACCCAGGGTGTGTCAGCTATTTGGAACTGGGACACAGTGCTCCAAAGTGAGTCTTGTTTGGGATCTGGAGAGAGAGTCCAGTCCCTGGTCTGGAGCATGTTCCCTATGTACTTTTGGGAAAACTTGTGCTTGATGCAGAGCTGTATTTGAAAATTCTGTGCAAACTCATTCCTGTTTTTAGTGACCATCTCTCACCAGTGTCGGTGGTAAGGATTGAGGCTCCTTGATTACTGGCCCATGGTGGAGAGGCCATCACAGCTTGATGTAAATAAACAGACATAAAGATTAAATGAATGAGCCAACCACTGGAGAAAAGAATGCACCATCCATGAGGACTACAAAACATGCAAATATTGATGATAAATTTTGAATAAAAGTTAATGTGAGGGAAAAATGTTATAAAAACAGCAGCAAAAGCAGTAGCTTTGATAAGACAATAGGGAGAAAAAAGGTGTAAAGTGAGGCATAGAGAATAAGATAAAAATCATTAGCGTGAGAAACAATACAATATCAAACATGGTGAGTAAATTGCTGACTGACGTGGAATGGGACGATAAATGCTATAAAGAGGGATAGAGTAATGAGGTTAATAAAGAGAGGGGGACACCATTGTTATTATCATGTGGTATACGTATATATAATTTCTTTGTTCACTTCCTGCCTTCATTTAACCCCCTGAGCATTATTCTGCATATATTTTCTCACAAATTCCATTTGTTTCTATGAATTTTTATATTTCTTTATTCTAAAGATTCTACCTCCAATACTTTCATCTCCTTTACAGTATCTGAACTTTCTTAATGTTGAGAAAAGAGTTTAATTTACATTTTGTAGTATTTTTGGCAGTTTCTTCCTATGTTTGAATTATCCTACTAGAAGCATCTTCTCTTAATAGAAATATTTCTTTCTTTATTTCTGTCTGCCTCAGTCTAAGCATTAGCACACCGGTTAACCGGGGATTGTTCTCAAAGTACACATTTTCTAAGCCAACTCTTCACCTCCATATACCTTCATTGACCCACTTTTATATTTCCCTTTTTGGCTCCCTCTCCCTTCCACTTATTGATCCATCTGATTTATCAATTTTTCCTTTTAGTTTTATTAACTCATCTTTCAAAGTATAGTAAGCTATTTCAAACTGGAGTACAACACAGTCTGCTCAGGACATCATTGTAATTTCATTTTTGTTGATTACTGTATAGTACAGGATACACTGTCTCTGAAATACAGTTGCTACAGCATTTTGTACAGTATGAAATATTTTGACATCTTTTGTGAATAAGGTAAATATTAAATGTTTTACTGTTTTATGCCTTTTTCCTTATGCTACCTGTTTATCCTTTAGTACCTTTCAAATGTTTAAGTAAAAACAGAAGTTCCCGGACACTGTGTACCAATGAACAAAGATGTATTTAATAAGAAAACAAGTCAACAGCAAATGCATTTTCACTTTTGCTTCATTAGGATTATATCTTTAGTATATAAAATACAGCCTGAATAACAACATCAATTAATGTTGTCACATCCATAATTTCATTAGACCAATCATTATTCAAACCATAATTCTAGATATTTATTATACATATATAAATAGGAAATGCACAAATAGAAAATTAACGAATGCAAAAAGATGAAACATTAAAATTTCCTTGAACTGACACTTAACGTTTCAAACCTTTATTCATTAAAAATATTTCAAAGAAACTATATCATTTAAACCAGGAAACTTTTCAGCTTCCAGTTTTAAAATCCAGTGCAGCTCAACAGTTTCTGTATAATTCCTTAGCTCACCACCTGGTTGAGTGGATTTAATCAGAACCAGCACCTGAAATTTAATCCAGTGCTGTTGACCAAAGTTTAGAATGTGCTTACCTAGAGCACTGGTGAGCTTACTTCTATTTAAATCAGAAACATGCTCATAAATGTGTTCCTTCAGCATGCGATTAGTTTCCCCTATGTACAAAGCTGAGCATATCTAACATCTAGCAAGGTATACAATATTCGTTTTATTGCAATCAGCATATTCAGTGAACCTATACACCCTGCCTATAGAATGGTGACAGTATTTACTAGTTTTAGTTATACATTTACATCATCATCATCATCATCTTTCAGCTGTTCTCGTTAGGGGTCACCACAGTGGATCATCTGTTTCCATTTCTTCCTGTCCTCTGCATCTTGCTCTGTCACATCAACCACCTGCATGTCCTCTCTCACCATATCCATAAACCTTATCTTAGGCCTTCCTCTTTTCCTGTTACCTGGTAGCTTCATCCATAGCATATTTTTTCCAGTATACTCAGCATCCCTCCTCAGCACATGTCCAAACCAATGTAATCTTGCCTCTCTGGCTTTGTCTCCAAACCTTCCAACCCGGGCTGACCCTCTACTATACTTATTCCTAATCCTATCAACCCTCGTCACACCCAGTGCAAATCTTAACATCTTTAACTCTGCCACATCCAGCTCTAACTCCTGCCTTTTTGTCAATACCACTGTTTCCAACCCATATAACATAGCTGGTCTCACAACCCTCTTGAAGACCTTCCCTTTCACTCTTACTAGTACTTGTCTGTCATAAATCACTCCTGACACTCTTCTCCACCCACTCCATCCTGCCTGTACTCTCTTCTTCACCTCTCTTCCATACTGACCATTACTCTGAACTATTGATCCCAAGTATTTAAACTCATCCACCTTCACCGCTTCTACTCCTTGCATCCTCACCATTCCTCTATCTTCCCTCTCATTCACACACATATATTCTGTCTTAGTCCTGCTGACCTTCATTCCTCATCTCTCTAGAGCATATCTCCATCTCTCCTGGGTCTCCTCCACCTGTTCCCTACTCTCACTAGAGATCACAATGTCATCTGCAAACATCATAGTCCATGAGGAGTCCTGTCTGATCTCGTCTGTCAACCTGTCCATCACCATTGCAAATAAGAAAGGGCTCAGAGCTGATCCTTGATGTAATCCCATCTTCACCTTAAATGCATCCGTCACTCCCACCACAGACCTCACCGCTGTCACACTATCCTCGTACATATCCTGTACCACTCTTACATACTTCTCTGACACTCCTGACTTCCTCATACAATACCACAACTCCTCTCTAGGCATCCTGTCATATGCTTTCTCTACGTCTACAAAAACACAATGCAACTACTTCTGACCTTTTCTGTACGTCTCCATCAACACTCTCAGAGAAAACATCAAATCTGTAGTGCTCTTTCCCGGCATGAAACAATACTGCTGATCACTAATCATCACGTCCCTTCTTAACCTAGCTTCCACTACTCTTTTCCATAACTTCATGTTGTGACTGATCAGTTTAATCCCTCTGTAGTTACTACAGCTCTGCACATCACCCTTATTCTTAAAAATCAGTACCAAAACACTTTTTCTCCATTCCTTAGGCATCCTCTCACTTTCCAAAATTTCATTAAACAATCTGGTTAAAAACTCCACTGCCATTTCACCTAAACACCTCCATGCTTCTACAGGTATGTCATCTGGACCAACAGCCTTTCCATTCTTCATCCTCTTCATAGCTATCCTTACTTCCTCCTTGCTAATCCATTGCACTTCATGATTCACTATCCCCACATCATCCAACCTTCTCTCCCTCTCATTCTCTTCATTCATTAACCCCTCAAAGTACTCCTTCCATCTGCTCAACACACTCTCCTCACTTGTAAGTATGTTTCCCTCATTATTCTTTAACACCTTTACCTGCTGCAAATCTTTCCTAGCTCGGTCCCTCTGTCTAGCCAATTGGTACAGGTTCTTTTCTCCCTCCTTAATGTCCAACCTTTCATACAACTCTTCATATGCCTTATCTTTAGCCTTCGCCACCTCTCTCTTTGCCATGCACCTCATCTCCTTATACTCCTGTCTACTTTCTTCATCTCTCTGACAATCCCACTTCTTCTTTGCCATCCTCTTTCTCTGTATACTCTCCTGTACTTCCTCATTCCACCACCATGTCTCCTTGTCATCCTTCCTCTGTCCAGCTGTCATACCAAGCACCTTTCTAGCCGTCTCCCTTACTAGCACTGCTGTAGTTACCCAGCTATTTGGTAATTCTTCACTGCCACCCAGTGCCTGTCTTAACTCTTCCCTGAACTCCACCTCACAATTACCCTTTTTTCAATTTCCACCATTTGGTCCTTGGTGCTGCCCTCACACTCCTCCTCCTCTTCTTGATCACCAACGTCATCTTACAAACCACCATCCTATGCTGCCTAACTACACTTTCCCTGGTCACCACTTTACAGTCTCCAATCTCCTTCAAACTGGCCCTTCTACATAAGATATAATCCACCTGTGTGCATCTTCCTCCGCTCTTGTATGTCACCCTATGCTCCTTCCTCTTGTTAAAATATGTATTCACCACAGCCATGTCCATCCTTTTTGCAAAATCCACTACCATCTGACCTTCTCCTTTCCTTTGTTTAATACCACACCTACCCATCACTTCCTCATCCTCTCTGTTCCCTTCACCAACATGCCCATTGAAATTGCCTCAAAACACCACTCTCTCACCCTTGGGTACAGTCATCACGACTTCATCCAACTCACTCCAAAATTTTTCTTTCTCGTCTATCGCACACCCAACTTGTGTAGCATATGCACTAACAACATTCATCATTACACCATCAATTTCCAGCTTCATAAACATCACTTTATCCTACACTCTTTTCACCTCCAAAACACTCTTAGCATACTGTTCCTTCAGGATAACTCCTACACCATTTCTCCTCCCATCCACACCATGATAAAACAATTTGAACCCACCTCCGGCACACCTAGCCGTACTCCCCTTCCATCTGGTCTATTGCATACCTTCCTTCTATCCATCATATCGGCTAGCTCTCTCCCAATACCAGTCATACTGCCAACATTCAAAGTTCCGACCCTCACTACCACAGTCCTAGCCTTTCTCCTCTCTTCCTGCCTTCAGCCATGCCTTTCACCTCCTCACCTCCTTCGGCCAACAGTAGCCCAATTTCCACCAGCACCCTGTTTGCTAACAGTACTGGTGGCGGTTGTTGTTAACCTGAGCCTCAACTGATCCAGTATGTAAATATTTACTGGTGTCTGCATAAATAATTTGGCCAAGATTTATGCCGGATGCCCTTCCTGATGCAACCCTCCCCATTTATCTGGGCTTGGGACCAGCACAAAGAAATGCACTGGCTTGTGCATCCCCAGTGGCTGGGTTCTATACATTTACAAAAGTTACAATTTAAACAAGAAAAGTTACCAAATCTATTGTCTTTTTTCTTTCTTCAATGTAGAATCTTTAGAACATAGCCTTTTTTTAGTTTTTTCTTGTTTTTATAACAAAATCTAGAGACTTGATTCATCTACAGTTAAATTTACAGTAAAATATTCCAATTCTTTCACATAATATTTCAAAGAAAATTAGTATCTCTGGAATAAGTTATAGGGACACGTTTTTCCTTCCATGACAGGTATTCTACTCTATTATTAGTAATTGCAGTCCTAAAATATGAATGCACTATTGTATCCCTTATTACTCAGAGCAACTTGTCTACTAGAACTAATCTCTTGTTGTCCATATCCCTTTCTCAAGGAAATCTTTAGCAAGATTATCCATAATGTGCATTAACTCATTTCCATCTGTTGTAAGCCTTGAGGCATGCATAAGCTGTCCATGTATAACATTATTGAATATATGGTGAGTGTATATACTACACCTATGTAAATAAGAGTTGATACTTACAGGACTTCTTATGATCACTTGTCTTCACTACCCCTAGTTCTGTTTTAATAATTATTATATCTAAGAAATCAGTAGCTTCTTCAGAATATTTCAATTCAAACTTAAGAAAGGTAGTGGTAGATTGCATATATTGCTGTAAAAGATTTAGCGTAGCAGCATCCCCATGCCATATTAAAAATATATCATCACCAAATTATGCATAGTAGGAGACATTATCAATAAATAACGATTAATTTAATAAATAATTGTTCTCTCATTCTATTAAAATAAGATTGTCATGAGTTAGCACAAGATGTGCCCATCACTACCCCTTTTCTCTTGATATATGTCCTATTGTAAATGAAAATATTATTTTCTAATACTAATTCTAGCAGTATACATATGAGATTAACAATCATCATGTCCAAGTCACTCTTACTGGACAAGTAAGCTCTTGTCAGATCTATGCCCCTATCATTAGGAATTGCTGTAAAAAGCAATGTAACATCAAATGTAATAAAGAAAAAAAGAATTCTTCATGTTCTCATCATACCACTTATAAAAGCCCTCTAGAAAATGTTCACTCTAAAACATATTTGTTAAGTTGTTTATCTAAGTAAATCAGTATGGGTTCTGTTACCCAACCACAATCTGAAACTACAGGTCTTAAAGGAGGATTTTCTTTGTCCTTATTTTAGGCAGTCTGTATATGGGTTCACTGACATAAAAGTAATCAAATAGTTCAGATATGATAATACCACTCATGCAAGTCATAAATATTAGTTTTTAAAGTTTGTATCAATTTATGAACATAAAACTTTTCATGTTTTTCATAGGTATCAGCATCACCCAGCATGTCATTCATCATCTTAACATAGTTCTCACTATCAAGGGGTATTATTCCCCCTCCTTTATCAGCTTGCTTAATAAAAATATTTTCATTTGCTTGTAAATCACATAGAGCTATGAACTAATTTGAGCTCAGATCACAACATATCTTAAAAATAGAAAAGAAAAATGTTGCTTGATATCTTTCTCACATAAATTCAAGAAAGCCTCAGTTAAAGGTGTATCAGGAAATAAATGAACTTTTTTAAACATTTGCAAGCTCATTATGTTTAGAATAAATATACACGAGGTCTACATTCCTAACAAAAAGGCGCATATCCAAAAATGCATCATTTAAACTGCCACCGTTGGTTAGAATAAAAGTAAATATTTTTGTTGGAAACTAAGGTCATGTGGAGTGAAGCTGTGACTAGAGATATTATAAATCATTGTGTCTGATGAGACATGCTGTGTGTTGTCATTCTACTGATGCTGCGTCTTCCACTTCCTCTTTCTCAACCCCTTCTTTTTCTTCCTTTTTATCTATTCAACCTTGTTTGAAGTTGTAATGTCAATAGAATACCCAGTAGTGCTGGTAAGTCTGGAAAATCCCGAATATCATCTTGTTCAGATGAATTGGTGGTTCAAATGGCTTTACCTGTTTTGGCATCAATTGAATACCATTTCTCCTTGGAATTCATCAAAATTACAATGTTGAGTGGCCTCTTATTTGAGCCAATTGAATATCTGACCTGCATGAAAATCATTCCTTTCTCTCTGTTGATTAAGGTTCTTCATCGTTATCAAGCATTTTTCAAAAAACATAGCATTGTCCAAGCATTCTTTATATCTTGTACTGTAAATATTAGAAGTAGGCATACCTCTAATATGTTCATCTAATGCCAGAATATCATTTAACAAGCCAACTTCTATGGGGACAAAAAATTATTCGTAAGTATCATATAATCCATGCTGAGCTTAACATTAATGTTTGTCATTTCTTAAGTAGCTCTGGCGGTTGTTCATCGTAAGTTGGCATATATAAAATGCACAAACATCATGGGGCCACTTAAATCATATATATGCCTCAAACATTAACCTCTGCCATTGTGTTTTTTGTAGTTAATCAACTTATTTTAAAGGTCTTTCAATACTTATATTGCATTTATGTCTGTCTCATGTTGTTCATCGTTTACCTTAATGCTGGACTAGATTTCTTCTAGTATTGGATTACTAGTAATTTTAAGAATTTTATCCAATGCATTCATTCCCTCTGATGCTGTAAAAAGGATGGAGTGTAGTCAAGCTCCAGTACTCCTTTACTGGCTGTGTCACTGGTGACAATCAAATAATCCATATCAACAAAATTCAAAATGAAAGCCATCAAGGTAAATTTCAAGGCATCTTAACTTTATTTACATTAAGGTACTCTGTTTTGGATCATCTTGAACTTTACCCTGGTGGCTTTCCTCTTGAATTTTGTTAACTTTCTAGGCAGACATATTAACAGTACTACGGCTCATCCAACACCTAATTTTCCAAATAAATTAGTTTCCACAGGGCTCTTGGATAAGTGGGATTCCACTGTAAATATTTACTTTCAACATCCTACTAGAGAGGCCATTAACCTAGACTCAAAAGCTTTTAATTATAAACTAAATTTACCCATTCAGTTTTATTTTCCCAATTTGATTTTTCTACCTTAGATGCAATAGAGAAACAAGGCAATATAATAAAGTCCAGTCTGAAATGTCTATTAATTTACTAAAGTGTTCGAATTATGAGGCTTTCCAAATGGCTACACACTGATAAACTGCTTAACATCAACTCTCCCAGTGTGAAAAAAGAAACTGAAAGACAAGAGTCAGGAACTCTTGTCACTTTTAGTAAATTCAATTACTAGCTTGTATGTACACTGCCTGGAAGCTAGCAAAGATGAAATTAAGAGAGTCTGAAAGTAAATCAACTAGAAAAGGTGAAGAGAAAACATTGACTGGGAAGAATCCTGCAGCTGTTCAACAGAAAGTAGTTCAAGCTCCAGCTTTGGTGCAAGACATGGCTTTCAGTAATCTAGAGGGGAAACTAAGTCAAATGTGCGCAGAGCTTATTAAATAAATGAAACACTGAAGGAGCATATTGACTCAAATAAAAGGTTGGAAAAATGGAAGAAGCTTTAAACAGATATTGAGATGCACTGATAAAACTGCAAAAATCAGAGGTCAAAATATAGAAAAGACTGTTTGAGTATGAGACTGTTCAATAAGACAATTTTCAAAAATAGTACAATTAGAAGATGGAGCACATAGGGAAATCTAAGATTTTCTGCTGTTCCAGAGAAACTAGATGGAACAGACTATATTAAGGCACAAATAAGCAGCTGGACTGGAATTCCACAACAGTATATGTTAATTGAAAGGGCATACCATGTGTATGCTTCAAATATGGTCACGAGGAAGCAGCCAAGACTTGTATTAGCAAAGATGCAAACCTACCAACAGAAAGGGTATATTCAGACAAAACTGTGGCAAAAGGGCAAAGTATTAAAAGTTGGAGACAGGTGTGTGTGTGTGTGTGTGTGTGTGTGTGTGTGTGTAAAAAGATAAAAAGATTATTCATTGTCAACCAGGCAGAAGAGAAACAAATTTATTCCACCATAAGGGAATGTCAAAAGGCAGGTGTGGAATTCGAGCTGCTGTATTCAGCTTTCTGCAGAATATTTCTTCCTTAAGGATCAATCATTATTTAAACAAGAAACATCTTTATTAAATTATCACTTATGAGACAGGCAGTCATACATTTATATAAATTAAAACAAGCCATATTGACATAATTTTAGTTGCAAACATTGTACATCACTTATAATCTATCTAATTACTGTCAGTAGTCAAACATTACATTTCTCATTCAAATCCTGGTTTCCTTAAACTTCATTCCTCATGCACATGTATTGTTTACCAATTTCCATTTTTTTCTATGTAATTTGTTCCTACCCGTTTCTAAAGATCCCATTTCCAGTTGCGTTATCTCTGTTACTATATTCACTACTTCTAGTACAGTTGGTTTCGACTTTGATTTCTATTTCCTAGTAATTACTTTTTTGATAGCCACCATAATCAGACTCAGCAAGGACTTACTATGTCTAGGCAATTCTGATTCTGTATCTTAGTTCAAAAAATAATTTCCTTTCTCGTACCAATTTTCTCACCTAGTATTTCTGATAGTCTGCAGAGTAATTTTAAAGTATGCTAACTCATTACAGTCCAGAAAATATGTTCCCCATTACCTTTTTCTTCCCCATCACGCCTCCAACATTTGTTGTCTACCTGAGGAAAAAAATCTTTGGAGTCTACTTGGGGTATAAAAATATCTATGTAAATACTTTCAAACAAAGATCGTAAATCTTCTAGACTTTGTTGTATATTTGGGAGACATACATATATCCCCCATTAATTCTTTGTGAATTGCTTATCCAGTCTCTCTTCCCCATCCTTTTCAAACTCCTCTGATTGATTCTTATAGTTATGCAATATATTATATGCTCTACTAAGTATTCCTTTTTTAACAATAGCTTCTGTTCTACATTCTAATAAAACTCTTCCAGTGCTGGCCTTTCACTAATGATCCCCTATACTCTGATATCAATCCTTGATAGGGAAGGTAATCTCTAGCCTGCAGTCCAAATAAATGCTTGGCCCCTTCCCATTTTATCACATTTCCCTTGCTAGTTATTTACTCTCAATACCATGGTTCTTTTGCCAGTTCTCTCCAATAAATTCCAACCTCTACTTGCCTATTTTCTGTATCCCTAATTGCAGTAATCCCTATCAGCAGAATCTGCTTTCTCCATTCTTGTGTTGGCTTAGTTTATAGAATACTTTCAGTTATTTATTTATTTATTTATTTATTTATTTATTGGCATTTGTTTACTGGGAAAGTCGACTGGGCCAAAAGAACCCATTTTTAGTGGAGGCCCAGGGAGAAAAATTCCACAATGTAAGTTAGCACAACAATACATAAAATATATACAACAGCTAGTAGATAACACTACAGTATAATAAAACAGACAGAATTATACAAAATTATTAAAGAGTGTGGAAACACATGATATGTCCAGATTTGTGTAGGTATAAGCTGCAAACAGTATAACAAAAACAGACTGGGTTATACAATATTAGAAAAGAGTGTGCAAGTACATGGTATGTACAGATTTCTGTAGGTAAGAGTTACAAAGTAATGAAGTAATTGTATTATACAATAAATGCAAAGTAAGAAAAAACAAAAATGGTGGCTTGGCAGTATTTTTTTAGTTATTTAGATAATATAAGTAGCACAGTAGTACAGAGTAGGAAGGAGATGTAGATAAAGTGAAAGCTAAACTATTTGTTTTGAGTGGTGATAGAAGGTTTGAAAAAAGTGAAGATATAAATTAAGGTATGGAACACTTAGAGTGTGTAGAGTCAGGTTATGGATGGATGAGACATCTGCAATGCCTTAGGGTGGAGAGGTGTTGCAGCAAAGATTTTTTTAAAGGAATAGATAACTACTGGAGGTTCGGATAGCTGATGGGAATATAATATTCTGTGTAGTTATTCTCCTTAAGGATCTGCATCCAAAATCCCAGTTTCTCCTTTGTTCTTGAGCTTCTCCCCTATTTCATCATAATCCCTTTCCACTTTGAATTATAGGTTTCTATTTGTGCTTTGTATAGGAGCCTTAAATGTGTAGCTCTGAAATACCACTTCAAATCCGGTAATCCCGGACCACCTTGTTCTGTTGGAAGAATCAGCTTATCCATTTAGCTGTTGCTGTCATCCCCTCCTAGATAAAATCCTTCAGCTCTTTATTAATTGCTATCCACATCTTCTCCTCTGGTTAATAAAAGTATGCCTGACCTTGCATAAAACTAAAGGGACTAAAACATTTTAACTGCTTGTATCTTGCTATCCAAATCCATAAAACAGAAATTCCAATTTCTCAGTTTTTGTATTATCTTTTGTTTAGTCTCTTCCAACATATTCTTAGCTGCCACAGCAGAATCCTTTTTAATCCGTACTCCTAAGTACTTCATTTTATCATGTGCCCATAAATATGGATATTGTTAAACAAATTTGTTTGTGGGTACATAATTTACAGCTATTGCCTTTGTTTTAGCTTCATTAATTTTGTTTCCAAAAAGATTTGAAACTGTCTCAGAATGTTCCATAACACAATGAAATGTCCTTTTCTAGTTTTATCTGGTACAAAATAATATCATCTCAAAATATAGCCAGCCTTTCTTGACTGCAATACCAATTATATCCTTGCATTTCTGAATCCCTTATTTTCTTTGCTAAGGTTCTAAATATAATGCAAATAACAAAGGGGAGGATCAGTTATTTTTTGATGCAGAACAAGCAAAGGAGGAAATACAGACGTTTCTGTAACAAAAAGTGAGCCATCAAGTAGAAGGAGACTCTATGTCCTTTGTTATCAGAAGAATGAGAAGCAGAGAGAGTTTGGTAGTTAACCCTTTTCCACTGTTCCAAAGAAAATGCTTGACATTCAGAGAAAAGCACAGGAATTGATTAGAAGAATTGGGAGTACCTCGGAATTGAACTAGAAAATGAAACTGTGAGATAGAGATGAACAGGAAGAGGACCAGCAACAAAGAAATTAATGAACAAATGTGAGACTGCAAAGCATCTGTTGCAATTGTGAAATATGTTGTATAAGAAAAAGGTGGAAAGGATGGACTTTTGTTGACTTTGTTAAACTTGTGGAGAACTGGAAGGCATTTGCCTCACTTCATGTCATTAATGTTTAGAAATATACTGAAGGGAGGGGAAGAGGAAGGAAAAAGTTAACTGTAAGTAAAACAATTTCTGTTCTTAAAAGTATTTCTATGAAACTTTTCATGATATAAATTGCATGTTTTAATAGTTCTTGTATATAATAAAGATACTAAAGTAAACAGAAGCCTTTTTTCTTTTCTTTTTCTTTTTAGTATTAAGAAATGTAGCCATTACAATGCAAAAAGAGGCTAGATAAAAACATGTTACATAAATATGCTGTAATCTTGGGTTGCTGAGGTTAGGAAAGGGGGTCCAAAAGCACACAGATTATAATATATGTAGCGCTGATATATTCTCTTTTACTTATACTTAGGTAAATGTCTGGATTAAGATCCTTGGCTTAATCTAATAACAAGTGTTAAGTGGAAACAAGAGTACACTGAATATAATGGCAAATTTTCCTTTAGCAATAAATGTTTCAGCTTGTCTTTAGAAATCTGCAGCTGAAGACTACATTTTTTTTGTTATGTTTTCATGGCGACATGCTGAAAATAGGACAATAAAAATCCAGAATGTTAGTGTTTGAGAGAATAAAAGTTAATTACTGTTAGAAGCATGATTTCTTGAAGGACAAGCGTCAGTGTTTTCTGGAAGCATCCAAGTTGTTTTTCACACCGGGGTGGGGGGGGTAAGTTAAAAAAGAATATACTCCAATTAGTGTAAGTAGGAGCACATGCAGTGACATGTGTCTTAGCATAGATAACCTCAGTTTTAGGTTAATTAAGGCCTGTTTTAGCAGCTGCCTATTTGGGACAATGTTTTCCTATTAGGAGGATTAAAGATCATTATTTGAAGATGTATATAATTTTGTGTGTTTGTATTAAGTTAACAGGTTATAGGGTGTTTGGCAGGAGTTTGTTTTTTTTTTTTTTTTGAGGGTTTTCATCAAAACAAAAAAGCCTGGTAAAATGTGACATAGGTTCTAATGTTGATAATAAGAAAGAAACTGTATAAAAGATTAACCTGCCAAACATTAGTTGCTGCATGTGTTACAAAAGCTGGAAACAGACATTTAAAAAGGCTGTTATATATAATAGGTGGGAATAATGATTCCTTACAATGGTGACACTTTCCACATTATCTTGGAATGTGAAAGGTCTCACAGGTATAGACAAAAATGAAAGAATATTTAATTATATTAAGGAATGCAGGGTGCAAATAGCAATGCTACAGGGCATGCATTTGGTAAGAACTGAGTATGTGAATTTGATACAGAATTTCAGGATGGATATTCAACAGAATACCAGGGACAAAGGAAAAGAGGAGTACTTACATTAATTGGTAGGGGAGCTCCAACAGTGATAGAAGAGGAAAAAAGATAATGGCAGATTTGTGGTAGTTTGGGGCCACTGCAAGGGATGAGAATTACATTGATATGTATTTATATTCTACCTAAAACTGCTATTATGGAGCTTTAAAAAAGGGAGAAATAATTAGCTTTCAGTAGAGAAAATTACACACACACACATATATATATATATATACACACACACACACACACACACACACACACACACACACACACACACATATATATATATATATATATATATATGAAGACTGAACATTTAAGAAAATATTTAGTTTGCAAGACGTGAATTCAGTAGTAGGAACTTGGAGAGAATTTACATATTATTCCTCAAGGTACAATAACAGGGCTAGACAAGACAGAAATTATATTTCACAGAAGCATGTGCATTTAGCTTATACTTTGGCACACATCCAATAACTATTTTAGATCATGCACCAATAAATACTAAGATAAAAATGCAGGGTAATGAAGTAAAAATGAGACACTGATGCTTCCCAACCTACCTGGTAAAAATAGAGGATTTTAAGGAATGGGTAGGGGAAATTATTTGGGAGTTATTAGACAAGATATAAAGCACTCCAGAAGTTATAACTAGTTTATGGGATAAAATAAAAGTGGAGTTTAAATATAGGGTAGAAATAAAAGAAAAATATATATGGTTAAGAAGTAACAAGAATTACTTAGAGGAGCTGACAATGGTTAAAGTATTACAGAATAAGGGGAATCTTACAGAACAATAAGAAGCCCAATTGCAGAGTACTACAGAAAATAACAGAATACCTGGATAACATAGGTCTCAATCTTTTAAGAGGTCAGTGTGAAACACAGACCCCCGACAATGTGTGACAAACAGGCAAAATGTGGAACACCCTATTTTCTCACTGCGCGAAAAGGCACCATTTCCATGGTGCCAAGCTGAAGTTTTCTTTCAAGCAAAATCAGTAAGTTGAAGTATATATGAACCAAGAGTAAACACTGTACAAAAAAAGTGTGTAACCGAAGTAAAAAAATGTACTGTATAATCAGAAAAACACTACCATAACTAAATGCGGAATCCATAACAAATCATTTACTTAGAATCAGAAAGCGAAAGCAGCAATTCTGCATAAGACTAAGCACTCATAACCTAGGCAATTTTCCACTGAGCAATTCACATGATTTTTTAAACAATACCTCTCAAGTGTTCATTATAAGGAAAATTTCTCACTTTGAGTCTTAAAATGTCCATGTTCCTTGAAGTTCCACATTGAAAGAGTCAGTCACACAATCAGTTTTAAAACAATTTTAACAAATATTCACAGAAAATACATAATTATAAGTATAAAGTAACTAATTTTTGTCATCCTGTGAGTTCCTAGCTGAAGTTATTATTATTAGTGAGCTGTTCTGCCCTCCTACAGATAGTGAGGAAGGAGAGCTCAAGGTACAACCCTGTAAACATAAAACACTTAAGCTGTGAGAATCCCCCCACCACTAAATGCACAGCCCCTATACTTTACAACACCAATACACTGTAATACACAAAAGACTTAACTAATATTCATGGTAAATAATACTAAATCCTATTACTCAGCAAAATAACTTAATATTTTTTTTTTATTATGTGAGCTCCAAGTTGAAGTTATTAGTAAACTGTTCTGCCTTCCTACAGAGAGTCCAAATACTGGCAACAGAAAAAATATGACAGAGTGACACTACCACTCTAAAAAATATTAAGCTGACAGACCTTGCCTAGTCCCCACCCAATGTACTGCAGAGAACTCAGCTATCCTGTAGAACACAAACTATAAAAATATACAAAAGCTTGCCTGTTCTTTCTCCACTGTTCTAGCAAAACCTGGACTAAAAATTAGGCATTTACCTGTAGCCAAAGATGCACCAACAAAAGATATGCTTCCCAAGATAAGAAATCACAAATCATTTTGTGAGTAGTGGCTTGCACACTGTACTGCAGTTTCCACTCTCCACCATTCTTTCTATCTGTTCCACAATCCTAATAACCTTTCTTTAAAGTTGAACTGCTGCAGTCTCCAGAAGTTTGCTGGCTGAAGAAATAATCATCCAGGCCAGAAACCTCCTGAATCCTGATGCTGCTGCCCTCTTAAAGAAAAACCCATTGTTGCTCCCAGCAATATGACATTGCAGAGGCATGAAAATGGTCACCCAGAAGTCTCTCACTGATTATTTTTCCACTTCTCCTGGTCAGCTCACTTTGCATCAGTAGTTGACATCTGATTGGCTCATATTACCTGTATGACAAATGGCTATTTTTGCAGTATATAAGCCAATCGGAATGTGCAAAGTGGAACCAACATTCTTAATGCAAAACAGTGGAACTTTGTGAGTTCTGTGCCTTAAATGTGGTGCTTTCTGCCTAATCCGGAGCACGTGGCAGCTCAGCTGGATAATATGCATGAGTTTAGAAAGATTGTTGTTAAGCAACTGTTTTTTGATAATAACTCCATATCACAAAAACTTTTGGCACATTGACAGGCAACAGAAAATAGAAATAATTGATGCCAAACTTAGGAAGCCTGGAACAGGAAAACTAACTAGAACTCCTGTAGTGGAATTAGAAATATTTCAGAAATTCAGAAATTTTATGAAAATTTGTATAAAGCAGAGAATTTAATAAATCTAGAAAAAGCACAACTTGAAATATTTATGGAAAACTTAAATATGGCAACATTAGAGGTAGATGGGGCTAAACTACTAACAGTTAAGAGGAGATGAGATAAAATGGCGGTGTATAACCAATCTGCAGGAAAGTGTCCAGGAATAGATGGTATTATTGTAGAGGTTTGGAAGCTAGGAGGGAAGAAAGAAATAAAGATTTGTATTTTAAAAGGATGGGAAGCACCGACATTTTGGAAAATAGCTGTGGTGGACGTATTACCAAAAGACAGTAAATACCCATCAGATCCAGATTCATATTGGTCCATTTCAACTTTAAACCATGATCATAAAGTGTTTATGTCTGTAATGGCCAAAATAATGGCAAAGGTGTTGCCAAAACTGATAGATTGGATCAGTGTGGTTTTGTAGAGGGGAAGCAGACATTTTAAAACATTAATAGAACAATGATGATCCAGAGGATGGCAGAATTAAAGAAAATACTAGTGTTGCCTGTGGGTCTTCATGCAGAGAAAGCCCTCGAGAGTGATATGGGCTTTTATGAGTAGGACAGTGGAAGCATTTGCATTTCCTGATAAAATAAGGTTAATTAGGAGGATATATGAGGGATAGATATAGGGCAGAAGTAAACATGAGAGGGTTCCTCTCTGATAAGTTATTTCTGAACAGAAGAACCAGGCAGGGTTGTCTTCTTTCCTCTTTGTTATTTGCATTATATTTAGAACCACTGGCAAAGAAAACAAGGATATAATTGGTATGGTATTCAAGAAAGGTTGATTTTATTTGCAGATTATATTATTTGTACCTGACAGAACCAAAAAATGACATCTCTATATTGTGGGACATTCTGAGATAGTTCTGGGTATTTTCAGGATATAAAATTAATGAAGCTAAAATAAAGGGTATAACTAATATCTATGAACCCACACATGAATTGGTTCAGGAATACCTATATTTATGGGGACATGATAAAATGAATTATTTAGGAGTATGGATTAAAATGATTCTATTATGGTAGTTAAGGATATGTGGAAGAGACTAAACAAAAGATAATACAAAAATTGAGAAACTGAAAGCTCTTGTCTATGGATATGGATAGCAACATACAAACAGTAAAAATGTTTTAGTTCTTTCAATTTTATACACATGACAAGCTTATTTTTATCAACCAGAGGAGAAGTCGTGGATAATAATTAATAAAGAATTGCATGATTTTATCTGATACTTCAAATAGATCAAGAAGGTTTAGGATTACTTAATTTGAAGTGATATTTTAGAGCTACACGGTTAAGGTTCTTATACATAACACAAGCAGAAAACTACAATTCAAACTGGAAAGGGATGATGATGAAGTGTGTGGGGAGGTATTCAAAAAATAAGGAAAGTGTAGGAATTTGGATATGGGATGCCTAGAAAAGGGTAGGAGTAAATTACACAGACAAATGAAAATTGTGGGAACAATACATGCAAAATATGTTTTGGAGGAAGAAAGAAGTTTAAGAGATGGCAGAAACTGAACAATGTATGTGGTTTGATTATATTGTGTAGAACAACATATGAGATGCGTAATGTTTGTAAATGTTAATTTAAAATGTTCAATTACTTTTATAGAAATGTAAATTTACCTATGTCACAAGTGATAATTCAATAAAGATGTTTAAAAAAGTGCTGGAATCATATCCATCAAGATTTGTGTAGGCAGGCTAGAGACTGGGATTTGGGATGCAGACCTTTAAGGAGAATAACAATAATCATACAGAATATTGTATCCACAAAACAACAGAAAGTATTCTAAAAACTAAGCCAACACCAGAATGGAGAAAGGAGATTATGTTAATAGGGATGACTGGAATTAGGGATATAGACAATAGGCAAGAGGGGGCTGGAATTTATTGGAGAAAACTGGCAAAGGAACCAAGGTATTGGGAGCAACTAACTAGAGAGGGAAAGGTAATAGAATGGGATGAGACCAAGAGTTTATTTGGACTGAAAGTTAGAGATTGCCTTCCCTATCAAGGATTGATATCAGAGTACAGGAAAACAGAAAGAAATAGGGGGTCCTAAATGAAAGACCAGCACTGGTAAAGTTTTTAATAAACTCTAGAACAGAAGCTCCCATTAAAAAAAGAATAATTAGTAGAGCATATAAAATATTGCATGATAACTATAAGAGTTAATCAGAGGAGGTTAGAAAGGATTGGGAAGAGAGATTGGATAAGCAGTTCACAAAGAAACAATGGGAGGATATATGTATCTTTCCCAAATATGCAACAAAATCTAGAATATTTAGGATTTTTGCTTGGAAATATTTACATAGATATATTTATATCCCAAGTAAACTCTAGAGAATTTTTCCTTAGGTAGGCAACAAATGTTGGAGGTGTAACAGAGAAGAAAGAGGTACTTGAGAACATATTTTTGGGAGTGTAGTGGGTTGGCAGAATTTAAGGATTCCCTGCGGGATGCAGTCTTGGAGATGCTAATTGGGAGGATTGTTGTGATGAGGGAGATGATTTTTCTGAGTTATGATACAGAATTGGAATTGCTTAGACATAGTAAGGCCTTGCTGTGTCTAATTATGGTGGCTGCCAAAAAAGTAATTAATAGAAAATGGAAATCAAAATCTAAACCAACTGTATTAGAAGTAGTAAGTATAGAAACAGTGATAAAACAACTGGAACTGAGATCTTTAGAAATGGATAGAAGCAAACTACATATGAAAAAATGGGAATTGTGGGAACAATGCAAACATGGGAGGAATGAGGTTTAAAAGAAGGCAGGACTTAAATGAGCTATGCAATGTTTGAAAATGATTTTAAATGATGTATAATGTTTGCAACTGGGAGTGTGTCAGTACGGTTTAAAATGCTTGCAACTAGGATTGTGACGGTGTGATTCATTTTTATTTATATAAATGTATGATTGTTGTCATAAGTGATGGTTTAATAAAGATGTTTCTTGTTAAAAAAAAGGGGCAGGAATGGAATAATTTATGTCATGTCGCTTAGGTTATAGGATATATAGCAATATATGTGAAGTATAATGTTTGTTAACGTTAATTTAATACAATTTGATTACTTTTGTATAAATGTAAATTTACCTATGTCACAAACAAGAATTCAATAAATGTGTTTAAAAAAGATTTGTGTAGGCAGCCTGTATTGAATATTCCTTTATCTGTACTATATCTAGTCAAAATGAACCTTTTCTCTGAATTATTTTTATATCACTTCCACCTGCCAACACACTTATTAAAATATTGAAAATGTTACATTTTAAACTGATTACATTTATATGCTCAACTTGGCTATGGATCCAATTTGCTGTGGATGGCAATATTTGGCTACAGTACAATGAAATGCAGGCTCATTTTTGGTCCACTTGCTTTTAATTTGAGATTTTTATTAATCATAAAAAATGAAATTGTCATACAGTGCAGTCTACTCTGGAGACTGTCCCCTTGTTATAGTGTATGAGATTTCTATCATATTAACATACAGTCATGTTTATATAACACATAGGCTTTGTCTCAGAGTTACAGTTGTAAACATTTTTCAGATAGCATTGTAAGTGTCATTTCATATTTTATACTTTAACACATATGATGAATTAATAATAATTCTCAAGACTATACCCACATCTCATTATTGTATAGTTTTGAGTATCTCCTATCTGTCTAAATGTTTTCCTGTCCAAATTTCCTGTTGCATTATTTGACTCCATAGTGCTCATTTGTTCCTACATAAGGAACTGCAACTGACTTTTCAGTTTCTCTTCTCATGATCTCTAATTTCCTTTATCAGTTCTGTCCCACCTTTTATCTGATGTTCTTTGTTGATTTCCTTTGTTTCACGATAGCATTCTTTGAAACTAGCAAAAATAAATTAATTAAATTCATGTTTTCCTTCCAGCCTGTCATTATACCAACTTAGAATGTTTTTTTTTCATTAATTACCATTTTTTATTTAGAATTCTTCCTATCATATGTTGGATATCCTTCTTGTATTGTATTAATTTTGGACAGGACTATGAATGTGCTCCCAGTCTCTGATTTCTTTCACACCTCCAGGATCATAAGCTATGTAATTTTGATGGAGTATAAAAAGCGTTTGTCAAGACACTTGCAGCCAAATATTGTAAATTGTCCAGATATGGTTACACATTTCAGTACTAGACAGATATCAGACCAGTCTTTCTCCAATAAAGATAAATTTAACAGCATGTTACATTTTTTGCCTCATGTTATCCATTGCATCCTTTTTCTTACCCCTAATCCTCTTTATAGCTTACCTATAGGTTTCCTATTATTCCCATTGTTTTCCTATTATTCCCATTGTTTGTTCTAGATCCTATCAACAATCTTACCAGCTGTGGAACTTTTCCCCCTCTCTGTTTCATTCCTGCCTTGTGTTTTTAGATTATTGTGGTTAGACGCTGATATGACATATAATAATTTTCACAAAATCCTAGCTGCTTCTTAGCTAAAGTCCAATTTATTACAGCTCCCCCAGCACACAATATTCCCATTAAATAGATTTACCTTCCCTAAGATAACAAGTTTTGAGAACCAGATTAGTCTGATCTATGCTTGAACTTATTGCAATAATTCCCTCTCCAATTTTCAAATGCTTTCATTCCAATATTTTTTAATGCTTTGTATATATTATTTGGGGTTTGTTATTCTTTTCTTACAGATGGTACTGGGTACCATACAATAAATATTTTTGTTTCTTACCTAATGCCACAGTGCCTGATCATTTGTTTCCATTTAAGATTGTAGTCCTTATCTTTTGTGTGTGTGTGTGTGTGTGTGTGTGTGTATATATATATATATATATATATATATATATATATATATATAGGGTCTACCTGATAACACCGACATGCCAAAACACCGACAACTAAATAACCGACATGAAAAAAACGACAAAAAAAGAAAGTTTAAAAACACGAAACTTCACATGGCTGACAAACCAAATTCTGGGCAATCAACAAAACAAATACCTTTCCCGAAAAACACACACACAACACAAGCACACCAAAAACCTTACAAACCTACACTAAACCTTACATACACAACTATCTATGCACTAACCTTAACCCAAACCCTAACCCTAAGGTCCGTCACTATCACACACTTACCTTACCCGCACCCTAACCCTAACTCACTTAATCTGCCCCTAACCCTTAACTCTGTCACTGTCGCACACTTACCTTACTTGCACCCTAACCCTAACTCACTTTATCCACCCCTAACTCTCATGTCCGTCACTATCGCACACTTACCTTACCTGCACCCTAACCCTAACTCACTTAACCTGCCCCTAAACCTAAAGTCCGTCACTATCGCACACTTACTTGACCCGCACCCTACCCTAACATCCGTCACTATCATACACTTACCTTACCCACACCCTGATCCTAATGTCCCTCCCTATCGCACACTTACCTTAACATGTCAGTGTTCTCAGCGTCGGGATTCTCAACTGTCGGTCTTCTCCATTGTTGATCTTCCAGTGTCGGTGTTCTCATCGTCGGCATTGTGCACTTTCCGCATTTTCAGGAAGACCCATATACAGATGTCTCAGAGGGTTAGTTTATCCCAGCCAACTTTCACTTCATCTTCCTATAAAATTGCTTTTTCACATTGTGCAATCCTTCCCAATATTCTTTTTTTTGTGATAGCCTGCTCCACATATGCAACTTGAGGAATCACAGATATTTAAAACTTGTATTAAGTGGTGCAGCGGTTAACGTTGTTGCCTCACAGCAAGAGGTTCTCCAGTCTGATTCTCTGCTGGGGTGCTTTCTGTGCTGAGTCCGCATGTCCTCCCTGTGTTTGCATGGGTTTCCTCTGGGTACTCATTTCCTACCACATTCCAAAGACATGCGTCTGGAGCATTTCTCCCAGGGCCTCCACTGAAAATTGGCTTGCTCTACATCGGACTTTCTTGGTCAACAAATGAAGTTTCTATTTGTTCAGATTTTTGTTTTCATCTTATCTAAGTAAAATTGTGGGTATTGTTGACTTGTTTTTTAACAATATTCCTAAAGTCTTCATTCTGAAATTACCCCAAATGTAGGGATATCGCTAGACTAGAATATACAATGGGTTCATAATTTATTGAAATTGTGTGTGTCATTTACTGATTCATCTTATATCCCTTTCTGCAAATGAATACAGGACTCTAAAGAGTTTTGGCAGATTGTCATTGCCAATGACTAGAGCTAATTATCTTGTCAGTCTGTCAGCTGTTATCCTTGTGTCTCACTTTGTCTTATTCTCTGGGCAAGGGTGAAGTATATTAGGCAAACAGGAATGGGAAAAGTGGGCAACCCTACTTTGCACCTCTTTCTAAGCTTATCACCTGAACTAATTTGTCATCTAATTTTAAAACTGTTACTGAGTCTTTATACAAAATGATAAGTACTCCTTCTACTTTTAAACTTAGACTTGTCCATAAATAATCTGAATATACTTTATCAAGTGCTTTTTATGTGTCCAAACTAGCCAACAGCATCACTTCCCCTGCCCCCATTTTTGTACCCCATGCTGAATAATTATGCTTGATATGAAGCCACAGTGATAGAGACTGACCAGCATAAGGATTACCCAATTAGTTATTATTGCTATAAACAATTAATGGTTGAGTAGGAAAATTTCTATATAGGTGGCTGGGTTGGTTTGATTTTTCCCACCATTAGGTAATACCATCAGTACCACTTGTTTCCATGAACTTGGGATTTTCTGGGTTATTACTTTATTGAATAATATATGCCATAGTTTGATTACAGAGTCTCCCTCTCCATAATTCTAAGGGAAATCCATGAAGAGCCATTGATTTGTTGTCTTCTGTTTCCTTAATAATGTTTTAGTTTCCCTCACTGTTATAGGCTTAACTAGCTCCCTCACTTCCCTTCTCCCAAGTTTTGGCAATATTAAACTTCCCAAATATATTTCTGCTTTGATATTTCATTCTTCCTCTCCTTCCTGCTTTTTATAGCATGGGAAAAGAACCACTTAGCCACAATGTTGAACTTTGCCCTTTCCTCACTGTAGTGCGATCTCAGAGTTGGTATATTTAGTTGGGGGTGGGGGGCGGCTTTGTCCCCCACATCGGTGGGTTAGATTTGCTTCATTTTTTTTTGTTATGTTGGGTTAATGGTTGTTTTCCTGGTGTTAGTTTTGGATATTCTGGGTGTTCGATGTTCTGCAGTTTTGGCGATGTCATCTCGATGATGTTGGATTTGATGAAGTGGTAATTTGATACTTTGAAGTAGACCCATATATCCATATATAAACAATGTCTTACCTTTGATCACCATGTCTTCACAACGGTAAGAAGGGTATTCTTTATTGCTCCTCTCATAAGTAAGGGCATTGCCTCTAGAAAAAAAAAAAGAAGTTATAACCTCCTTGTACTCTTCCCTCATCAGGCCAATAATTGAGAGTACAAACCCCTTTTGGTATGCACCTTTCTAAGCACCTGCAGCAGTTGGAGAGACTGCAGAGGTACCTCACAAGGAAAATTCAAGGTCTTCAGCATTTGTCCTATGTGGGTTGTCTGAAATCACTGTCTCTTTCTTCTCTTTCATACAGACTACTCAGATGCGATCTCTGCCTTGCATATAAGGCAATCTCTGACCCTGCTTTATTGGAAATGCTGCATATCTGCAAGTCAAATGATACATGGGTTACTTGCTCTAAAAACCTTAACCTGGTATGTGACATTAATAGAATCTGCTGGAGGGACAGATTTGTATCCCAAAGGTTACCACACTTTTGGAACAGACTCCTACTTGACATCAAACAGAGCACCTCACTGGCCCTCTTCAAATGCAGTCTAGATGATTGGATGGGTAACCATAAATTCACCTTGGGGGTTCCACCTCTGTCCCTCTTGGACAGGGGCAATAGGTGCTAATCATGGAAATAAGGGTAGAACTTGGCTAGGCTTATAAGGGCCCTAGGACCACTAGCCTAGTAACTTCCTATGATCCTATGAATATTACTTTCCCATTGCCAATATCCATGAATCAGTAGAAATCTGTTTGGGGGGGTCTACGTTTTCCTCTTCGACTAATATATATATATATATATATATATATATATATATATATATATATATATATTTACTATCATAATCCACAAGTGCATGCTGTCGAATGGTACAACATCATCGAAGTACAGTTTCAAAATGGCTAAACATCGAACTGAAACATGGTGAACTGCATCACCGAACATTGAACGGTACATGTAATCCAATGGCCACATTTCCATAACAGTGAATGTCGAACCATTGATATTAACATGGTTTGACATGGGGGTGTAGGGAGTAAAAACTTTTTCATTTTCGACATTGCAGTTCGGCGACATGAATAATCAATGGAGTGCACTTCTGGATTATGATAGTAAACCACACACACACACACACATATATATATATATATATATATATATATATATATATATACACACACACACACACACACACACACACACACACACACACACACACACATATATATATATATATATGTGTGTGTGTGTGTGTGTGTGTGTGTGTGTGTGTGTGCCTGTGTGTGTGTAAACACTTCCTAATATTACTTTCCCATTGTCATAGGATGATAGGAAGTTACTAGGCTATTGGCCCTGAGGCCCTTATAAGCCTAGCAAAGAGTTTAGCTGATGTATAGACAAATCAGCACCCTGTTGTCAATATCCATGAATCAGTAGAATCCATTTGGGGGGGTCTACATTTTCCTCTTCTACTAATAGTCAGCATCTTCTATCTGTTAATATTACCGCTGCCTTCTTCTTTGCTCCTTCAGGTTCAGCTGCATAACTCTCTTTTGCACTTTTTCTATAAATTTTTGATTTTCTTTTTGTTTAAGTATTTTTTGTAACATAATTATTTGATATAGTTTCAGACGTCTTTTTTTTTTACTTTTTTCATATATGTTAGTGCATTTATGTTCCAGGAAAATATCTTAAGATCCATTTATTTTTCACATGGTAACTATTGTACCTCTTGCACTGTGCCATTGCGTACCTTTTTAGCTCTTATTTAAGATTTCTCTCTTTAAAATTCCAAGTGTCAAGTCCTACATTTTCATATGTATCCTTTTCATTACTACTTCCAAAAATATATGTAGTAACTTCTTCAGAAACCTTATTCCCCCTTCCTATATTCCAAATTATTTTAATAAAATCATCTCACCAACTGCAATAACCTAATAACTATTTACAACAAGTTTAACTCAAAATGGATTGCTTCCTTCTCACCTGTAGCTGAGTACCACTCAGTTCAGCATAAAGTTTATTTAAGCAGTTGCATTAAAGACCCTAATGTAACTTCCAATTTTCCCAATCATTCCTCCTGGTCACAGGGCTAGATCCACCACATGGCAACTAAGGTAATTACCTAAAGCCAGTTGCTATGAGAAGGGCTCCATAAACATTAAAAAAAGTCCCACTCTCACAAGCATCCCCCAACCACTATCACTTGGGGATCCTTGGCTGCTCTTGCTGTGTTTTCCTCTCTCTTTCATTGGCTTCAATGCTGCACCATTTGAGTCAATGAGAAAAAATTCATTCATGGAGCACAAAACAGAGTAGCACAGAACTTACAATGTGGTCTTCCATATTCACCATTCTCCAGACTGCCTAAGAAAACCTCCCTGGTGCTTTTGCTTTACTTGAACAAACAAAAGGGTGTGGGTGTGTCTCTGTGTCTATCTGTCTGCCTCTCACCCTTTAATGGAGGTGTGGCTACAGAAGATAAGGCAGCAAGCTCAAAATAAGAATTAACCTATCCTGCAAGCTTGAACAGTCCCACTCGACATGCTTATACTAAGAAACTGCCAGTGTACTCAAACTAAAGAACAGTCTGCCTTCTAAAACATTCTGGTAAATCACTAAGGATTACATGTGGTTAATAATGCCATTCTTTAAAGTTTCATAATTCTTATTATTCAGAAAATACTGCATAGGAACATATTTTGAGTCATATTCACACCCTACCTTTTTGGCATGTGTACTAATCAGGCAAACCTCATCTCTCATAGACAGCCCAGGAGTTCAGTCTAGTTAAGTGACTTGCTCAGAGTCATGCAGTAGACAAATGGAGGTGGAAAAGGCCAGAGCTTGTACTCCTGACCATAGGAAACAGCTCATTAAGAGAGTGGAGCCCTAATCCTTTACACCAACTGTCACACCTTTGTTAACTTCTTAATTTTCTGATAAATCACTGAGAATTACTGTCAATCAATAATGCCAGTCATTAGAGTGTCAGAGTTTTACTGCTAAGAAAATGCATGTTGATGCAATACCTATTGCTCTGTTAACTTTTTAAGTGAATTGGAGTTACATGGCACTTAAGGCTCTGAGATGTTAAACTGCTTCTTTTAGGCAAAAGTACAGTATTTGAATCTTTCACCTCCATGTGCCTACTGTGTGATTTTGAGCAAGTTACTTAGTGAGACAGAGCTTTGAGGTCACCCCTGAAAGAGACAATTTATTCACTGGTTTGCCTGGTTAACAGATAAAATATTTAAGATGTGACCCTTTGGGGGCCTTAGTCCCCCCATTATTTTTTACTTTAGTCAAGAATTCTTCAGCAAAGTTGTTGAGAGGTATTTTAGTCTGTTCCTTGTAAAATGTATGGCTTTCTGGCAAATTAATTGTATAAATTAATTGTAGTCACTAAATAATGACATGCGTGTGAGTTTCAGAATTTGCATCCTTCAGAAAATGTTTTTTTCAAATTACAAACACATGCAAAAATGCAGAGAAACCCTCTTCTTTGGCATTGATAGAATCTAGGAAGTGATAAGAGAATATTGTATCTCATTTGAAGCTCAAACCCAAGACCTATCTGAAAGGAAAAAGCTCTTAAGGGAAAACTCAGTACCCTCTGTTCAGAGGCTCGTGTTGGTCCAGAATAAGTGAGATGTCTTTGAGTCCCAAATGAGAGCTAATATTTTCCTTTCACTTCTGTAATTCTAACAACACCCAAGCAGAGGAATTATCTATATTTATGTGTATGTGTTTATAATCTGATGTTATTCACTTTGCTGGGGGGGTCATATGTGAAAGAAAGCGTTCTTGAGGAAAAACTCAATATCATCTATCCAGAGGCTCTTGTTAGTATGGTTTTGAGTCTTAAATGAGAGCTCAATTTTTTTTCATTTCTGTGATTTCAGAAAACACATGGTAATGTAAAGTTTATTATTCTAGCAATTTTCTAAGTATATAAGATAGATATTTAAAATATGTTTCTAAATTTGTGTCTTTGTATCTGATTCTTGAGCTAAGATTTTAAGGGGCTGAGGTGAGGTGCAGTGGGTTGCACTGTACGGTTCTGACAGCCGACAGCTGAGATACATTAATGAATCCATTCACTTGATCTCAAGTAGATATCTGAGGTATACAGCTATACATGTGGCTTTAATTGATGTGTATGTGTGTGTGCATGCATGCACATGGATTATAGTTCTTAACTATCCCTGAATTTTTTCCCTCATACTTGTGGTCTGTGCTTCATACATGTTGTGGCTTTCTGGTAAAATGTTGTGGGCTGCAGTCACTAACTAATAACAAACATGCAAGTTTCAGATTACTACCCTTCAGAAAATGCTTGCTAACACAAAACCTGCTATGCTTGCAACTTTCTAAGCATGTAAGACAAATATCTAAACATCTATTCCTGATTTGGGGTGTTTAACTCTGATTTATGAGCTAAGAGATTGGGAAGATATGTGGATGCAGTGGGTTGCACTGTATGATGCTCACAGCAGTGAACTGAAATACATGTCTATGTCTTTACTTATGAATACATTTATTAATTTGATCACAAGCAAACATCAGATACGTATGCAGTCAGGGTTCCTAGTAAGTCAGCGAATGCTTGAAATTGCAAACACTGCTTAATCGACCTTGTTTGAGCGAAATGGCAAAATTCCTAAAGCACGGAACAGCGATTTGTTTCCTGGGTCATTTTTGGGACTTTGCCATTTCCTCCTCTGTGGTGTGATCTCGGAGTTGGTATATTTAAGTGGGGGGGCTTATTTTGTGTTGGGGGGATTACCCTGGGAAAAAAATTGCTGATCTGTTTGTTCGTTATATTGTGTTTTCTTGGAATTTGAGTCGATTATATAGCATTCGCAATTTTGAGCATTTGCTTACATAATATAGACCCTGCAGTCATACAAGGCTCTGTGATTAGTTGATGACTGTGTGCATGTAAATACTTAGTTTCATCATCTCATAGTAGTTATGGGGTAAAGGAAGTAATCAATTGCAGTAAACAGGAGCATCATATGAACAATGTTCTTTGGGTATGATTCCTAGTTACCTAGTTTTATTGACTATTAGCAGTAATTTTATTATGTGACAGTGAACACAGTGGACAGCATAAAGTCAGTGAGATCGATGCACTGACTAAATACATTTTTAAATTAGCATTTTTTTTGCAAATATGAGGATGTGAAATGCACCGTGTTTGGGCTACAACAGTTTATCTGTTAGTGTGTGAAGAAGAGTAAGGCTCTGAGCTATTAATGAGTTACATCCTATAGTGTAGGGGTTGATTCCCTCAGCCTTCATTTATCTTCTGTGTGCCTCAAGTCTTTTCACGAGATAATGTTCCAGAAAGGGGGTACTTGCATCCAGTGGGCTGTCTTAGGCTGATAGCAAACACATTATGCATTTGTTCTTTGAAGTTCTTGAGCTTTCACCTAGGCTAGTGTTTCACTATATGCTATTTGACTACAAATCCCAGCACATCTCTTGTAGTTTAATGGATTTCCAGATACATTTTCAATAAATGTTTGTGTCAGGGGAAGAAAAGTTTACTGTTGCTCATACTGACTCTATTTTCAAATTGAAAGTATTTTGTTTTGCAAATGGCTGTCAGTGTTTTACTATAAAATTTGAAATAAAAGTTTTAAATGAAATCCAAATTCCTGTGATCATTGTAAAAGTAAAGAAGAAAATAATATGCACACTGGCAGATTTAAACAGTGTTTTATGGTAACTGGGGAGTTACAGTCAAGTAATGGAATATTGGTATGGCTGGTGGTTCTCAGTCTATTACTCTGCCTCGGGCCCCATTTGACCATGATCTGGCTTTGGGTACACCATTTGATTCATTTTACCTAACTGGACCTTTACGTTCTTTATTAGACTGTTTTTACCATTGTTTTTGATCTTTGATTCATCCCTTCCCTCCTTTTAATCCTCTCAGTATAATTTCTGATATGGTTCTCCTTCTATACATATGTACATACACATGCATATATATGCACACACACACACACACACAAATATATATATATATATATATATATATATATATATATATATATATATATATATATATATATATATATAATCAATCCTGAAAGTCGCCACAGTAGTCACCAGGCTGCAATATGTTGCTAAACCAATTCTTAATGTCCACACTTGCTACAAAATTAGCGTAGCTACTATAACGACAGCACCAAGAAACTGCAGAACAATATTCCAAATAACTTAAATTAACTACAGAACTCCAAAAGACATGAATAGACTTCAGAGAATATTTATTTGTTAGCGCTTTCACCGTTTCGGCTTCATCAGACAGTACAGATAAAAAACTTCTTTCCATTTAAATAGTACTGATCTAATTCCAATTGGTTAACATTAAAAAACATTCATTACATCATTTCCTCCATCCACTTAAAATTTATGAGAAACTTCATAAAAAATATATCAATCAGAACTTTGAATCAATTCAGTTAATAAACTATTTACACATATATAAACAACCTCATAATGAATACATATCAATTATATAAAAAAATAATAAATAAATAAATATATTTATTCATTTATGTATATATATACTTTTCAATCATTTCTATAAAATCATTCATATAAAAAATATATATAATATAAATTCATTATTATGAGCCATAATACCTAACTGTCTAATGAATAATCTACACCCACAGAAAATCAAGCCATAAGGTAAAATATAAGACTGGTAAATGTTTAAAACTAATTATGGCTAAAACAACTTAGTATAGAGCTTATAGTATGAGGGTCTAATCTACTATGATAGAAACTATTATATTTCATTTAACGGACAATTTCCTATTCTTCAGCAAGTGTTTCAATGGAACCTTGTCATTTATTCCTGGACTGACATCCGCTCTAAGTCGTATTATCCATCTTAGCTCACATTCTTCAGTAAAATTACTGATATCCCCACCTCTTAGTGTAGTCTCTATAGTTTGTATCACCATGAAACTAAAACTATGTGATGGTCCCATTGTACTTACATGTTTTGCAAGTGCATTATGAATATATCCTATACGTATATTATAAACGTGGTCTCTTATCCTTTCACGTAATTTTCTATTCGTTTTTCCTATATAGAAAACCTCACACTGGGAGCATCTAGCAAGATATACTAAGTTTTCAGTCTGGCATCTGTGTGTGTATTAAAAACAAATTTCTTTCTAGTTACCGGATGTATAAACTCACAATCAGTATTAACATAACTACACTGTCTACAGTTACCACATGGTAAAGTATTAGTTAGTTCATTGCCCCTATTCATATCTCTCTTGTTCATAGGGCGATGGCATAACATGCGTTTCAGATTCTTCCTATTTTTAAATGAAAATATAGGCGAAGGTCCCACAATACTAGCTATTCTCTCATCTAATAACAGTGTATCCCAACGTTTAGCTATTATCTCCTTTACTAACCCTATATCAGCTGTGTAAAACAGAGGGATTCTCAAAAATTCATTTGATCTACTAGAATGGTTTATTGCATCCATATTACCACTATCTGAAAAATAAGGAATGGCCCTAGTATCTCTCAGTTCTTCCATTTCACCAAACACTTCATTCAGCTCTCTATCATTATACCCACGTTGTCTCAACCTAGCGTATAAATTATCCAATTCTCCTTTAAAATTTTCTTCTATAGGATTCATTCTCGATGCTCTCATACACTGGCCTTTAATAACATTACTAAATACAAAACGTGGGTGCATGCTATGACGATGGAGTATAGTGTTTCTATAACACTTCTTTCTGTGTATTGAAGTATTAAGTAACCCATTCTCTAATCTCATTATATCTACATCTAGGAAGGATATATTTGACTGAGAATAGTTAGCTGTGAATTCTAAATAGGTGGTCAAATTATTGATTTTCTCTATAAAACCTAACAGCTCTTGTTCATTCCCTCTCCAAATGAAAAAGACGTCATCTACAAAACGTCTATAGAAGGGGACATTTTGTTTAAATTCCTCAAGTGTAAATATACTGTTCCCTTCCCATTCTGCCATGAAAAGGTTGGCGTAGCTATTGGCACAAGATGTGCCCATAGCCACGCCATCCTTCTGCAGATATATGATATCTTCAAAGAGGAAGATGTTATTCTGTAGTACTATTTCCAAAAATAAAGTTAACAAATCTATATTCCTACTGTCAAGATCAGAGTTACGAACTAAATATGAATGTAGTTGATAGACACCGTCATCATTAGGTATCATTGTAAATAAGTTCTTTACATCTAAGGTTACCATATAGAACATCTCCTCATCTGCCATGTTTTTCATACATTCATATAGATCAATAAGGAATTGTTTTGTATCTCTCAAAATAAACCTGTTCATTCCTACAACAGGTCTTAAGAATGTTTCTACATATAAAGAGAAGGGTTCTGTCGCCCATCCTCTACCTGAAACAATTGGACGAATTGGGGGGTTCTCCTTAGATTTATGAATTTTAGGGAGGCCTTGAATTATTGGTATTAATGGATGATCTACTTTTAGAAACTTAAAAAGTTCTAAATCTATATCTAAGTTTTCCAAAAGTTCAACTAATGTATTATATATTGACAATACCTTATGCTTAACTTCATCTTCTTTAATCATGGTATAAGACTTCTCTTCACTGAGCATACTCTTCATTCTAACAATATAATCATTACTATCCATTAAAACTATTGGCCCTCCCTTATCAGCAGGTCTTATTGCTAAAGAAGTATCATTAACCAATGCTGTCAGGGCTGTTCTCTGGGTGTAACTTAAATTATATCTCTTTGGTCTATACTGTCCACTTGATTTCATATCATGTATATCATTCTCTACTGACTTGGAGAATGTATCTATAAGTGGATGTAAAATAGGTGTATACACACTCCTAGATCTCATTCTAAGATGTTGAGTATTACTATCAGTCATACCTCCAAAATCAAGTTTCAACTGTATATTGCGGGCAAACATCTTAACATCCAATATTAAGTCTGTTAGCCTACTGTTCGAGGTAGGAATAAAGGTCAGCCCCTTATTCAATACTATCTCTTCATCATGTGTCAGAACCTTACTGGATAAATTGGTTACTAACGTTTCTCCATTTGTTCCCACATTTTCTTTAGGGTCGGGCCTGTATGTTCTCCATCTGAGCCCTTCCTCTTTTGTCTCCCTCTGCTGAATGACCTGTTCCTCCTGTATTAGAATTGCTGTGCAATGGGAAAAGGTGCCTCAAATTTGTTATTAACACCTGTATTCCCTGAAGCATGTCCAGTAACAATCCTAGCAAAGGTCTTACTCCTAACAACTGGATGGTTTTGAGAGTTCACAGGTACATACTCTGTAGCAACGGATTGCTCCCCTCCTTGCATAATATTAGCATTCTGTTCTACACCTCCTGATATACTACTTTGTTCTTCACTATGTAAAACAGAACCAGATACACTGTCCTGAACTGGATGTTCCTTTAATTGTATGTTAACATGGCCATGTGGAGATTGTAACATATCATTTCTATTTATTCTATGTAAATCATTATTAACACATTCAACATCATTGTTCACCCCATTGTTCAAACGCCCAGTATTGAATTTGGGCCAGGTAAAGACATTACCAACAGAAAAGTCCTTGGAGTCTCTAATAATTTTACTCTTCTTTTGTTCAAGCAGTTTCTTTTCGTAAACGTGAACATTATCTAACATTTTATCTAATTCAGTCTCAATAACATCCAAAGGATATTTCAATAGCATCTGCTCTTGTTGTTTCACAATCCCTTGTTTAATGTTCACTTCTTCCTCGTTAAAGTACTCATTCATCAGTCTCATATAGCTAAAGCTCAATTCTAGATTTAGCTATTGCAATTTTATTAATAAATTCGGATAAACATTACCCGTAGTGGGCATCTTAAGAATTCGTAAACCTCTCGGCACTATTTTTCTAGCTAGGCATACCTCAAAGTGTTGACGCTAAAGTTGCCAGCGTTTTAGCTTAGGAAAGTCCAGTTCCAACTTATTGATATCTCCTAAAAACTCCATAGCGTTTATTACCCTAGCGTCGTGTTCACCATTACCAACTTCTGGATCAAACGACATAAAGGTGTTCGTCGCTCCGGAAATGCAGTGATGGAATCGTTCCCACTTCCGGTTTATCGTAGATGTCCCAGGGACTGTGTAAGGTAATTCAATGTCATTAGATTCTCCAACAGTAGGCAAAATCCCTACATTATGCGCCATGTCAGTCCGGTGTAGTAGTAGATAAAATAAAACAAGCAAAGCAACACCGCACCGAACCACAAAGACTGCTGTGGCAAAAATGAATAAATGCAATCAATCCTGAAAGTCGCCACAGTAGTCACCAGGCTGCAATATGTTGCTAAACCAATTCTTAATGTCCACACTTGCTACAAAATGTGTGTAGCTACTATAACGACAGCACCAAGAAACTGCAGAACAATATTCCAAATAACTTAAATTAACTACAGAACTCCAAAAGGCATGAATAGACTTCAGAGAATATTTATTTGTTAGTGCTTTCACCGTTTCGGCTTCATCAGACAGTACAGATAAAAAACATCTTTCCATTTAAATAGTACTGATCTAATTCCAATTGGTTAACATTAAAAAACATTCATAATATCATTTCCTCCATCCACTTAAAATTTATGAGAAACTTCATAAAAAATATATCAATCAGAACTTTGAATCAATTCAGTTAATAAACTATTTACACATATATAAACAACCTCATAATGAATACACATCAATTATATAAAAAATAATAATAAATAAATAAATAAATAAATATATTTATTCATTTATGTATATATATACTTTTCAATCATTTCTATAAAATCATTCATATAAAAAATATATATAATATAAATTCATTATTATGAGCCATAACACCTAACTGTCTAATGAATAATCTACACACACAGAAAATCAAGCCATAAGGTAAAATATAAGACTAGTAAATGTTTAAAACTAATTATGGCTAAAACAACTTAGTATAGAGCTTATAGTATGAGGGTCTAATCTACTATGATAGAAACTATTATATTTCATTTAACGGACAATTTCCTATTCTTCAGCAAGTGTTTCAATGGAACCTTGTCATTTATTCCTGGACTGACATCCGCTCTAAGTCGTATTATCTATCTTTGCTCACATTCTTCAGTAAAATTACTGATATCCCCACCTCTTAGTGTAGTCTCTATAGTTTGTATCACCATGAAACTAAAACTATGTGATGGTCCCATTGTACTTGCTTTTGCAAGTGCATTATGAATATATCCTATACGTATATTATAGACGTGGTCTCTTATCCTTTCACGTAATTTTCTCATAAGGCTCTTGATTGACTTTTTTAGATCAGAAGAGTCTAAGCTAACTGACGATATCACAGAAAAACAACGTGTTTTGTTTAAAGACTTTCCAACTCGAGTTACATCTCCATTGTTTGAGAATATGCTGGATAGTGTGTCAGCTTTCGAACGAAGCTTTTACAGCAGAAACGCCATAAAGTTTTGAGACACTAATGATTTTGAAAAAGGCCATGTCTTCATGTGGCCTAGATATAACTCTAGTGATGTTACTAGTTTACCCACTGATAAAACTGTTAATAACTTTGGAGCAGTAATGCAGGATAAGGCAGCTAACAGGAGCTCTGTTAATAACGTTAACTCATTAGAGAAAACAGCAAATACTAATAGTGTTGCCATTGTAATGGAGACTGATAGAGCTTGTCAACCTGAATGCACTAGTGAGGGACATGCTGACATTTCTAATACACATGATAGTATTCCAACCTCTGATCATAGCAGTGATTCCACAGATGTCATACATCTAGTGCATACTGCTGCAAATACGAATGCAAATCTCTACCCGGAGGTACGGGTTGTCAAGGGTAAAACTAACCAATTACAAAATAAATCTATGCAATCACAGCATAATAGTGAGTCTGTAGTTACACCGAAAACAACTACCACACAATCAGGCTCTGCCTCTAATGAACACCCTCAGTTGTCTTTTCCCCTGCCAGTGAGAACGGAGAAGAACATATATCGTTCCCGTTCAATGAGCAGAGGGAGACAGAAGAGGAAATTCTCGGAAGAATACACACCTCAGAAGACCCTGAGGAAAATGTGGACAGGCAAATGCTAGGCCACAACATTTCCAACAATATTTTAACAAAAGATGAAATCCTACTATTGAATAAAGGTCTAAGTTTCATCCCTAGATGTCAGAGTCAGTTGACTGATACTGTTATGGACCTCAGGTTATTCTGTAGGAATGTTATGCTAAAACTTATATATAAAGATTCTACTAATAGTAATTCAGAGTTTAAGTTTAAGAATTTGAGTGAATTTATACCCAGTAATCATCCATTAGTTGAAGCCTACCTAAAACTCACTGAGGAAGAACTACATAGTTATTATGACAACAGAACAGATATTAAATCACGCTATAGGAGGGACAACCTCACATATAGTGAAAGAAAAAGTCTCAAGAAGTTACAGGATGATCCGAACATCATTGTCAGACCCGCAGATAAGGGTGGTAAAATAGTAGTCATGGATTCAGCTAACTACACTGATAGGATGGTATCTATGTTAAATGATGTATTTTATGAGCAAGTCTCAGTTCATTACATAGAGCATACTATTAAATATGTACAAGATAATATAAAAGATATTTACATGGGTCAATTAATAGATAAAGATCTATATGGATATCTCACTATCCCTTCTCCGACTATACCAATCATACACGGTCTCCCAAAAATACACAAGGACCCGGATAATCCTCCTATGAGACCAATAGTTTCAGGTCGAGGTTGGGTGACAGAGCACTTGTCTGTATACATTGAGAAGCATCTTAGATCTGTTTTAAACAACAACAATGTAGTTTTAAGGGACACCAAACAGTTTTTAATTGATTTATATGATTGTACTAAAGATATAATGATTACAATGGATTACATCTTTGTCACGTTTGATATACAGTCCCTTTTCATGGTAATACCGAATGAGTTGGGCTTGACGTATGTTGCAGATTACTTAAAAGAGCATAGTTTTTATCCTTCTGTAACCATCGATCTAATTGTGCATTTCCTAGAGTTAGTCCTGGAAAATAATCTTTTTATGTTCCAGGACAGCATTTACAAACAGAGGGATGGCATAGCTATGGGCACACCATGTGCCAATAGCTACGCCAACATGTTCCTGGCTTACTGGGAGGAGCACATACTATTCTGTGAAGAGATGTTTAAACAGCATGTCATTTTCTATCGACGTTTTGTAGATGATTTATTTGTTTTGTGGAAGGGCTCATTAGACCAACTCCACAGCATGCTTACCATCATGAATAATTTGACAACTTGTCTCAAATTTACCATGAAACATTCACAGTATAGGATTGACTTTTTAGACATGTATATTGAAAGACTTCATAACAATCTTATAAATACAGGTGTATTTTGGAAGAATTGCCACAGTAACACTCTACTGCTTAGGTCTAGTATGCACCCACCCCATGTTTTCAGAAATATCATGAGAGGCCAAGCAATCAGAGCATCAAGGCTGAATCCTTTAGATGATGGCTTTGAAACTGAACTAAATGGCCTTAAAGACAGGCTATTTACTAGAGGTTATGGCATTAGGGAGATAAACACACACCTGAATGATATACATGAACTAAGACATACTAAGGGTGAACCTTATTTTGGACCGCATGAATCTATAACAGTCCCAAATAGTCATATTGAACGATCACAATATGTTAAATTCACTACATACTTTTCATCAGATCATTTAGAAATCAGAGAAATTATTAGGAAACATTGGGAAATTCTACATGTGGACGACGATCTTAAACTGATAGTTGGTGAACAACCAGGGTTCTTGTATAAGAATAAAAATAATTTAAAAAGGAAGTTATGTTACCCCACACCTGGTCTTAGAGAGAGGAAGGAAGGATGTACTAAGCCCTGCGGACACTGTAATTTTTGTTCTTATATAGATAGCACTCCCCATTTCTTCCATCCAGACCTACAGAGAAGTTTTTATATATCTGCAGAGGCTAACTGTATGACACAACATGTTGTTTATCTAGCTGTCTGTCAAACATGTTCCTCATTCTACGTTGGGAAGACTAACCGCCCACTTAGGGATCGAATGAGGGAACATGTTTACCATATGAGAAGGGGCACAACACATAACGCTTTAGCCAAACATGTTATGATGAATAATATACACCATGTGTTTTTATTTAAGGTACTGGAGGTGATTACCCCTAATCCAAGAGGTGGGGATATTAAAGACTATACAGAGGGCAAAGAAACAGAGTGGATCATATTATTAAAAACAGATAAAGGATGTGGCCTGAATGAAAGGGCCTCAATTAGACCTAAATTAAGGCAGAGAAGGAATATTAAGTGAACCAACTGTTTTAATTTGTCATAAGAGCATATTTGTGTTTTGTTTTGCATATGTATTGTCTATATTTGTTTTTACAGATGTTCCTAAAATATGCTTTTATATATATGATTTTTACATATGCCTTTTGAATGTAATATATATTTGATTTTTTGCATTTTATTCCATGCACTTTTATTGTAATAGTTCTTGTCTTTTTAAAATTCTTTGGAATTTTTTACTAATTGTTTGCTACTAACTGAGAACAGTATATATGGTGAAAGCAGTTGTAGTGTTTGTCATAGATCTGAAGAAGCATCACTGCGAAAGCGCTTATCTCTCTGTCAGTTGTCTGTGGATTAAATATTTCTTTTTTACAAGTTTGGATCCTACTTTATTTGACCTGGCACAAAAGGGTTTGTACCTGCTCATGCTTGGCTGTTACTATTTTCTGATTATATTCCTTCTATACGGCTCAAGCTCCAACCTGTCACAAGTCTAGACTGTTTAAGAATACATTCATATTTAGTTAGTAACTCTGATCTTGACAGTAGGAATATAGATTTGTTAACTTTATTTTTGGAAATAGTACTACAGAATAACATCTTCCTCTTTGAAGATATCATATATCTGCAGAAGGATGGCGTGGCTATGGGCACATCTTGTGCCAATAGCTACGCCAACCTTTTAATGGCAGAATGGGAAGGGAACAGTATATTTACACTTGAGGAATTTAAACAAAATGTCCCCTTCTATAGACGTTTTGTAGATGACGTCTTTTTCATTTGGAGAGGGAATGAACAAGAGCTGTTAGGTTTTATAGAGAAAATCAATAATTTGACCACCTATTTAGAATTCACAGCTAACTATTCTCAGTCAAATATATCCTTCCTAGATGTAGATATAATGAGATTAGAGAATGGGTTACTTAATACTTCAATACACAGAAAGAAGTGTTATAGAAACACTATACTCCATCGTCATAGCATGCACCCACGTTTTGTATTTAGTGATGTTATTAAAGGCCAGTGTATGAGAGCATCGAGAATGAATCCTATAGAAGAAAATTTTAAAGGAGAATTGGATAATTTATACGGTAGGTTGAGACAACGTGGGTATAATGATAGAGAGCTGAATTAAGTGTTTAGTGAAATGGAAGGACTGAGAGATACTAGGGCCATTCCTTATTTTTCAGATAGTGGTAATATGGATGCAATAAACCATTCTGGTAGATCAAATGAATTTTTGAGAATCCCTCTGTTTTACACAGCTGATATAGGGTTAGTAAAGGAGATAATAGCTAAACGTTGGGATACACTGTTATTAGATGAGAGAATAGCTAGTAGTGTGGGACCTTCATCTATATTTTCATTTAAAAATAGGAAGAATCTGAAACGCATGTTATGCCATCGCCCTATGAACAAGAGAGATATGAATAGGGGCAATGAACTAACTAATACTTTACCATGTGGTAACTGTGGACAGTGTAGTTATGTTAATACTGATTGTGAGTTTATACATCCGGTAACTAGAAAGAAATTTGTTTTTAATACACACATAGATTGCCAGACTGAAAACTTAGTATATCTTGCTAGATGCTCCCAGTGTGAGGTTTTCTATATAGGAAAAACGAATAGAAAATTACGTGAAAGGATAAGAGACCACGTTTATAATATACGTATAGGATATATTCATAATGCACTTGCAAAACATGTAAGTACAATGGGACCATCACATAGTTTTAGTTTCATGGTGATACAAACTATAGAGACTACACTAAGAGGTGGGGATATCAGTAATTTTACTGAAGAATGTGAGCTAAGATGGGTAATACGACTTAGAGCGGATGTCAGTCCAGGAATAAATGACAAGGTTCCATTGAAACACTTGCTGAAGAATAGGAAATTGTCCGTTAAATGAAATATAATAGTTTCTATCATAGTAGATTAGACCCTCATACTATAAGCTCTATACTAAGTTGTTTTAGCCATAATTAGTTTCAAACATTTACCAGTCTTATATTTTACCTTATGGCTTGATTTTCTGTGTGTGTAGATTATTCATTAGACAGGTATTATGGCTCATAATAATGAATTTATATTATATATATTTTTTATATGAATGATTTTATAGAAATGATTGAAAAGTATATATATACATAAATGAATAAATATATTTATTTATTTATTTATTATTATTTTTTATATAATTGATGTGTATTCATTATGAGGTTGTTTATATATGTGTAAATAGTTTATTAACTGAATTGATTCAAAGTTCTGATTGATATATTTTTTATGAAGTTTCTCATAAATTTTAAGTGGATGGAGGAAATGATGTAATGAATGTTTTTTAATGTTAACCAATTGGAATTAGATCAGTACTATTTAAATGGAAAGAAGTTTTTTATCTGTACTGTCTGATGAAGCCGAAACGGTGAAAGCGCTATCAAATAAATATTCTCTGAAGTCTATTTGTGCCTTTTGGAGTTCTATAGTTAATTTAAGTTATTTGGAATATTGTTCTGCAGTTTCTTGGTGCTGTCATTATAGTAGCTACGCTCATTTTGTAGCAAGTGTGGACATTAAGAATTGGTTTAGCAACATATTGCAGTCTGGTGACTACTGTGGCGACTTTCAGGATTGATTGCATTTATTCATTTTTGCCACAGCAGTCTTTGTGGTTCAGTGCGGTGTTGCTTTGATTGTTTTAATATATATATATATATATATATATATATATATGTGTGTGTGTGTGTGTGTGTATGTGTGTGTTGTGTGTGCATGCATGTGTCTGTGATTATATGACACTACATCGACCACAAATGATAGAAACACACTTACTTAAAAAAATATAAATTTTTTTCAGTGGGACAAATCTCCCGCACACCCCACTAATTATAAACATCAACTCTGAGATGACAAAACAGTGGAGAAAGGGCAAAATCCCATTCTTCACTGTTTAGCAATCATGTAAAAGAAATGCCAGTATCCTATATTAAACTGATAGTTTGACAAAACAATCCTCCTAATTAAATGTTTGATGTAATTAATTTATAATCAAACAAATGGAACCTAAATATATATATATATATATATATATATATATATATATATATATATATATATATATGTGTGCGTGTGTGTGTGTGTGTGTGTGTGTACGTATTTATATCTATCTATAAACCACAGGGAAAATGTGTACTATATATATATATATATATATATATATATATATATATATATATATATGGTACACATTTTCCCTGTGGTTTCCTTTATTCATTTCATTTATTCAATAGCTATTTTTAATTTTTGCTAATTCAGTTAAGTCTGCAATATGTATTTTTCTAGGCAGTTAACCAATCAATGAAGTGGTGCTATTTTGGATTTCCATCAATACTGTCACCCTTTCCTATCTTTCTGATATCTTACAGTCTTTCCCTTCATTGCCTTTTGGGATATTGGAAAATCTCAAATTTTCTCTGTGTGTTCTATTCTCCCAGATCAGTAATCTTTTCATTCAACAACAAAATTTGCAGCAAACCAAGTAACAACAGATCCAAAAACCAGGAAACAGAGCAGCCAACAAATAGTTAACGAATAACGAGTCCTTTATTTTAGTTGAACAAAGCCTTAAAACACAAGCGCTTTCGCTCAGAAAATTCTGAGCTTTTTCAAGTGATAACATTTTGTTACACCAAATGTTTTATATATCTTAACAGCCTTTCCATTAATTTGAAAACCATGGTGTTAATTAGTGCCTTAAAGAGAAACTAATCCCTTTAATGTCATGAATCACAGCCTACCCAACATAAAGTGCAATTGCTTCTAAAACTAAGGAATGATGCAATAAAAACATATATCTCATGTGTTAAATAAACAAAATCATTGTAACCACACGAAGTTAGAATAAAGTCCAGCACTTAAAACATTAAGTGGTTAAAATATACATTTTGATTAATTTTAAAAATGCTAAAATACAATAAACATTAATTCAATAAAGAGTATAAAACATTACATTAAAACCATAAATTTCCTTATTGAATATTCTTAATAACCATATCAATTACAATTTCTCCAACCCACCAAATATTCCAAAATAGTTTCAATATTTTAAAGGGCTCTTATTTTTAAATATGTGAAAATTCTAGATTGTTAAAAATTCCTTGGTAGAGGCACCCCTCAAAACCAATAGTCAAGAAAATATGCCCATAACTTGTACCTACACACATAAAGTGCAAAAGTTTTGAACAATAAATGCAGGTGACTATGATCTTGCCCTCCTTAATTTCAGCACAGGTTTAATACTAATAGTACCATTAAGCCCAGGAGGTCTCCCTGCATCTAACCTTAGCTGCCATAGGAGCTCACGATATTCCAGGGTCGATTCCCAATCACCACCCCTGGCATCCAGCTCAACCTGTTCAAGAACTATGAACTTCAAATTGATATTAGAACAGCTAAGAGAATGCTTGAAGAAAGCATTGGATTCCTTCCTTTTGGTTATGTCGTAAAGGTGCTCATAAATCCGCTTTCGAGTTCCCTTTCCGTCTTTCCTACGTAAAAACTTTTGCATGTGGTGCAGAAGCCTAAATATACCACCCCTTATCTTACAGTCTTTCCCTTCATTGCCTTTTGGGATATTGGAAAATCTCAAATTTTCTCTGTGTGTTCTATTCTCCCAGATCAGTAATCTTTTCATTCATTCATTCATTTCGTCCTGCATAATATCTATTTAGATTCACCTTTCATTCCATGATGTTGGGACTTTCTGAACTTCTGTTTCTTTTTTATGCTTGTTTACTGCTATTTCCATTGCCTTACGTCTCTTATCATTTGACTTTATATACTCAGATAATGTTCAGCTAAGCTTAAACCCTCCTGAAACATTATTTTTTCGTTCATTGTTGTCATCTCACTGGCGTCTATACTTAACTGAATCTTTTGTTGATGATCTTCCTTTGTACACTTGGATGACATTGCCCTCCACCATAACAAACTGATTTTTAATACAGTATTCTTCCACCTCCTTCTCCTCTTTTTTGGAGGACATTCAGTCATCAGTATTTGCATGATTGTTGCTATTAAAATTATAAGTGTATTTTGTCGGTATTGTAATTCAGGTATTCAGAATTCAGACTGAATAGCTGGAAAAATGCATCTCTGTACTCTCAGATCATATAAGAAATCCCTCCTCCTTGGTTCACATTTTAGTAAAAAGTCTTTATTTACCTCTTACATATGCAATCCAGTCGCATTAACCTTTCTCAGCTTCAAGTCACTAACCAATCTTAAGATTCAAAGGATGTTTATTAAACTTCTTATCGTTTTGTAAATTACTTGGTCTATTCACTTCAAAGCAAATTTTATCTGAACCTATCACTAATAATCTTAATTTTCTTATTGGTGGTGACATCATAAATTCAGCAAGTACTCTTTTCAGACAAGTTGTCAGTTTAGGATATCCTGCATAAATGTTTTAATTCTGCTGTTAAAATCTGTAGTTTTTGGACGCTACCATATAGGTACGGTGCAATGGCAAATATTATTTAGAACATATTCAGACTGCTTAGTGATGCTCTAGTATCCACCAAATCCCTTTCTTAAATGTATACCCTGATAAATAAGTTACAATTATTACACTGTTTCACTATTTATCTATATAGGCTCATTACATTGCTTGAGTTCTGGCATCTTATTTGCTGTATACTCCCCTGAAAAATACACTGTATGCAATATATTATTCTAAACACTCCAAAAATAATACCCATCTCCAAATTTTTTAAGCATCCTGAATTTTTTTTTATAAATTACATTTAAGATACAAATACATATATTCTAGTTATGCTCATACATCTAAAACACGTGCTAACATGAACTCTATATTTATTATTTTTTAACTTGTTGCAGTCTGACATGGCAACTTGAACCGTGGGACTCAAAGCCTACACGGTCATTTTTCACTGTGTTCACATCGCTGCTCAATGCACATATGGCAACCGCAGGTTTTACATTTAGTAAGCGCCATGTAGAGGCGTGCACCACCACACAAACAAGGTAAGCACAGTGGCATGCTAATTACAATATAAGCAGCTGAATCACATGCTAGTTAACCAGCCCAACATGGTTTAGCTATTCAACGCGCTATAAATATCCATGTAGATGCCGTTCTGTTTTTTCCTACAGATTCCAAAACTTTTGGCATACAGACATGGAAAGGAGTCTACATGGACAGAATGCCAGGGGCTGCTGCTGCTGCTTTAATTCATTTGCATGTGCTACAGGCTGAAGTCAATGCTACTGCTGCTACTAATAGGCCTAGAAAAGAAGAATAAACCTTTGGACACATGGCTGAATAAATGAAGAGCCCAACACTTGGAAAAAAATGGACCACAACTGACCACAGTAGAATGGTTTAAGTACTTTTGTTCATTTAATTAAAAACTTCATCAGAAACTGTTGAAACACTTCCATTGCTCAAATAAATACATGTTTAACAATGACATCATATTCAGTTCATCCAATAAAAAAACACTCAGGTAATAAAGCTGCAGTAGCCACACTTCCCTGATCAATGTCCTTGCCCTCCACTTGTCCAGTATCTGTGGGCTCACTGGACTGGGTAGGCATAGACCTATTGGCTGTGTGCAATGGAAATGCAGGGGATGGCAATATGTCAACCTCCATGTCACATTCAACCTCTGCACCCCCCAACTATGTGTCAGTTTGACCACCATCATCATCAGAGTCTGCTGATACAATGACATCAGATGGCACAAGGCCCACACTCCTGCTGTCATGATCACCTGTGATAAAAAGCAAGAAACACAGGAATAAATGAATAACTGCACTACTACAGTGCAATATATGCTAACAAACTAACAGTGCTGCCACTATTACAGACTGTACAGCAATACACACAACAGGCCTGAGATCAACATCACACACTACAATATTTCTTTAAATTGCTCAGCAGCACTGACATAAAAATGTTTGCCTTACCATATGCAGATGAGATACTTCTATGTAGTCCAGATTATCCTGGAAGAAGTTAAGCAAGAGGTAAGGGCAACATCATCACAATTAACAGTAACACGGGGGTAATAATTTACCCCTTTATATGGCCATTAACTATAATTTTAACAAGAACGTGGTTGACAACTCTTACCTAAGTTAATAACTGTAGCAATCTTCAATCCCTACCCAAAAAAAGACATGTGACACAGAATTCACTTACTGATTTCATTTGTTTTACTATACAACAGTATTTAACTGTTCAGATAGCAGATCTTACCTGGAAGCTCCTCCTGGGATGTACTTTCTGTCTCACAAACTGTTGCTCTGATATACCGGACATGCTGTGCTGCACTCTCCTGGGAGTTGTCTGGATCTCTCATATTGGCCAGGAACACTTCATTGGGGGTTAGTGATGGTTCCCTAGCAGACCCTCCCCTAGTAATCATCTGGTCATGGCCCACAGCAGCTGCTCCCCTCAGTGCAAATGTGATCATGTCAGTGGCCCTGTGGCACATTTGCTTGTATGTCCTGCCGTGGCCACCCACAACATTAAAAGTTCATAGGTTGGTACTGGGCTATCTGCCCGAAGGCATATATTAGCCCAGCCACATTGTGCGGTATTCACCACCCCTTTAGTAGTTCCCTAGACCCTTGTACTAGCAGCTAGTACCCTTGGCCCCTATCTAGTAGTGCTGTTGGTGTGATCCCCGGTGTGAACTTTCTGTTACCCATCCACTCATCAAGGTTCCTCTTGAAGAGTGATGGTGAGGGTCTCTGTCTTGTGTAGATCAGGACCCTGTTCCATAGTAAGGTAAGTCTCTGCGAAGGGAATCTATCCCTCCAGCATGTTTGACATTATCTACTATCTGCCGCCATATTCGCATCCTACATGCTATATCTCACCATTCCCTTTCCAGCAGAAAAGCACCATGTGCCTAAAGCCATCGACAATCACTTGCTTCTTGGCATTGAGCGATGAGGTTGTCTGTGGATTGACAAACCTGGGTAGTATACTTGTAATTGTCTTAAAAGACAACAGAAGGATAATTCACATATGTATCACATAACTACAAAATAACTGTTTCCAGATAAAACAGGAAAGGTAGCCAAACTGTTTCCGGATAAAACAGAAAAGGTAGCCAGTCAGTATTACTCACTGGAGAAACATAAATCAGTTTAGAGGTGTGAAATACTAACAATAGGAAGCTCTCTTTACCCTAGAGAATGCTTATGTGTGGTTACTGAGACATGGTTTAAAGTTGCAGAGAGCACACCAACAGTGCAAGGTTATAATGCCTTCCACACATTTAAGCCAGCTACTTCACAGACAGGAATTATAGGTGGAAGTGTCTCTATTTACATCAAAAATAAATACACTTTAAGGCTGGTCAAACAGGACAATGCACTTGAGCTGATCCATGTTTAAATCACCATAGGTAAAACCCAGCACTACTTCCTTGCAAGCTATAGGTCCCCCTCTATGACCCAGGAAACCCATACCATGTATTTAAACTTATTAGAGACACTAGCCATCCAACCCAATACCATATTCATGGGTGACTTTAATTACCCCACTATTAACTAGGAATCCTATATGACAACAAATGTAGATGCACTGAGATTCCTGGATTTTGTAGACAAAAACTCCCTGGACCAGATAGTCAATGCACCAACCAGGGGTGCAACCATACTGGATCTGGTCTTCACTAATATGGGAGACTGCTGCACACCCCCTACTGTAATGCCTTCCCTGGTAAGGTCAGACCACAAAATGGTCTCTTGAAGTAAAAAAATAAAACCTGGTCCCCCAGCTAAACTTGGAATATTCTTGAACTATTCTAAGACTAACCTCCTGCTATTAAGTGAGAACCTGGCAAAATTTCAAGCCCCCATAAACCCTGAGAACACTTCTGCCTATGCAGAACTGTTCACAGAAACCCTGTACAAGCATGTTAATAGCTGCATAGAGGCAGCTGTACCCACCAGGAAGAAGTACAGACTAACTCAAAAAACAAGCCACTGTGGTGGAATCACAAAATCAATAGACTGTATAACAGGAGGAAGAAACGCATGGCAAAAATTAGGAGGTGCAGCACCTAGCAGGATAAAAGCACTCCCATCAAACTAAACAAACAACTCAGAGGACAGTTAAAGTCTACCAAAGCCAAATTTGAGGTAAGCTTCGCCTCCCAGACCAAGAACAACCACAGAGCATTATTTAGCTATGTCTGCAACCTGAAAGGCAATACACAATTGTGTGCAGAGCTCATTGTAAATGGAGCCACCTATACTGATCCAGGAGATATAGCAAATCTCCCGAGTGATAAATTCAGCTCCAACTTTATACCTCTCTCCCCCTCAACCTTCCTTCAGATAATATCATCAAATATAACTCCCCCTACTATCACTAGGGAACAAGTCTTTAATGCTCTCTCTCTCAGACCAAGAACACTGCATCAATGAGCCCAGACAATATCCCAGGATGCCTTCTTAATAGCAGGAAACATGACCTATCAGGACCTCTGGAATTACTATTTAAATGCAGCCTCCAAACAGGCTTCATGCCTCATGAATGGAGAAAGACAACAATCATCCTTTGCGTAAAGGTGGGCCATATACAGACCCTGGAAACTACAGACCCATAAGTCTCACTAGTCTTGTATGTAAAGCCATGGAAAGAATTATCATAGAGATGATCAACAGAGATATAGTAAACCACCAGACACTGGACCCAACCCAGTTTGGTTTTGTCAAGGGCAGATCATGCCTACTCAACCTGGTGGACTTCTTCAAGAAGGTCAACAAAGCAACGGATGAGGGAAAAGTCATTCACACTGCCTAGCTTGACCTGGCCAAGGCATTTGACACAATACCCCACTCAAGTATTGCTGACAAACTCAAGAGGTTAGGTACAAACCCATATGTCACCCGGTGGATAGTCAACTGGCTCACAGACAGGACCCAGGAAGCTAGAATTGGGGAGTCCACCTCTACAAAGAGGCCAGTCACAAGTGGAGTCCCTCAGGGATAAGTCCTTGGACCACTCCTTTTTGGCATTTACTTTTCAGAAGTCAAGGCCAATGTCAGTGGTCTCTGGCTAACTAAATTTGCAGATGATTGCAAATTAGGAGCTGTCATTGAATGAAACACTGACACAAATGTTCTCTAGAAGGGGCTGACACAGACAAACAACTGGTGTCAGAGCCATGGACTAAAACTAAATGTCAAAAAATGCATAACAGTATCCTTTGGGAAGTCATCCATCCCTGGTAACTATCATATTGACAACACATCCCTTACAGTTGACCCAGTAGTCAGGGACTTAGATACACACATAGATAGTAATCTAGCCTTTGATCATCACGTGTCTACAGTGGTGAGGAAATCATTCTATGTTGCGCAACTTATAAGCAGAGGTATGGCATCTAAGTCCAAGGAAGTCATTGTTCCACTGTATTTGGCATTCATTAGACTTATTATTGAGTACAATGCCCCCTTTGATATGTACCTAACCAGGCATATCCAACAACTGGAACGTCCACAGAGGTTCCTCACTAAAAGAATATAGACCATAAGTAATATGTCCTATGCAGACTCCTTTAAGGCTCTATCTCTGTATTCTGTCTCCTACAGGCTTTTGAGGGGAGATCTATGCGTAGCATACAGGGCATCGCCAGACCCCACTCTGATGGACCTCCTGCATATCCACATAACAATCAGCACTTGAATTGCCCGTTCTAAAGACTTAAACCTTGCCTGTGATATAAATATGACCCGCTGGAGAGATAGGTATGTATCCCAGAGGCTACCCTATCTATGGAACAGGCTCTCCATCCATGTGAAGCAGAGTTACTCCCTAACCTAATTCAAGTGTAACTTGGACAATTGGATGGGAAACCGGAAATTCATCCCTGGTTTGGCACCTATGTCTCTAATGCACAGAGGTAACTTGTAAATGGTTCATCTCCCAGGCCCATGCTTACACTTATCAAGGGTATCAGAACTTGTCAGAGATTTGGGATAATAGACTAGGCTTAAAAAGGCCCTTGTGGTCATTGGCCTAGTAAACACCTATGAACCTCTACTATTAAAAAACTCCTCCTAAAACTGAAGCCTACCACCCTTGCTACAGACAATAGCTTCTGAGTCCATATCTTACCCTGTATCCATCTTTATCAATTGCTCCATACAGGAAGCCTACATCCCTCAACTATGGAAAGTATCATATATTATTCCTCTTCACAAAGGTGGTAATTCCTATGATTTCTCTAATTATCGTCCAATTGCGATTCTATCCCCTCTATCATAAACTACTCAAAAAATGTATCTACTCTCAAGTAATCAAGTAATGAATTTTCTAAACTCACACAATCTTCTCTCCTCCACACAACATGGCTTCCGGCAACACCATAGCACAACTACTGCTCTTCTCTTTTACTAACCTGGTAAACCAACACAGAAACAACAACAACTTTGTATCTGCTATATTTTTAGACCTCTTGAAAGCAACTGATATGGTCTCACACTCCCTACTTCTAGACACCCTTGCCTTTCTACCCTTTGCCCCTCCAACTATTGCCTGGTTTAAACATTATCTGTCAGATAGGCAGCAGTCTGTCCAATGGCAAGGTATACTATCTCCTCTACTCCCAACAACCATAGGTGTACACAAGGCTCTATATTAGGTCCTCTTCTTTTCTTGATTTTCACTAATAATCTTCATACCTCCACCCACCGTTACACTCATACAGTACGCAGATGATTCAACTCTTATCTGCTCTGCACCCTCACTTATCACATTACAACTCACTCAGGATTCCTTTAGCTTAGTGGAAAGTAGTATTACTTGGATCCATCTTATCCTAAATCCCAAAAAGACTAAATTGGTTATTTTCATCCCCAACAAATCTATTCATACCTCTCTATCCTTCTCAATCACTTCCAAAAAAGGTACTATCATCACCCCTCTGATCATGCCAAACCTCTGGGTATAGAAATTGACAAAAACCTACAGTTTGATGTCCATATTTCACAAACCATCAAAAATGTCTATAAAAAAATGGAACACTATACAGACATAAAAACTTTCTCTCAAAACAAGCGAGAACCTCCCTAGCCCAAACACATCTATTGTCCACTCTAATGCATGCGGCACCAATCCTTACTGATATCAGAAAACATGATTTTGCTAGACTTGTGACATGTTACAACAAAATTGCCACGTTTGCTAATAACTGCACTTTCAGAACCCATCACTGTCAAGCTCTAAAGGAACTACAATGGCTAGAATTTCCCCAATTACTCAATTACCATCAACTAATCATTGCCTACAATATTGTGAGACATCCTGATAGAACCCCAGCACTAAGTCGCCTACTCAAGCCCTAAAATCAAATCGTCCCCTTCGCTCCACTGACAAATAACTCCTTTGTATCTCTACGGCTAACAATACTGCAGGTAAAGCACTATTCTCCCATAATGTAGCTAAATCCTGAAATAACCTTCCCCCTGCTTTATCTTCTGCCTCCACTATTATGCTGTTCAAAAACTCACTTAAATCACGCTTAATGAATTCCTGGCTATGTCCATGCATTACCTAATCTTCACTGTTTTTACCACCCCAGATAGCTTCATATCCAATTACACCTACTGCAATTTTTCTACAATATCAGGAATTATATTTTCTGCTCACGTTTCTAATAGTTTTACTAGCTCATGCTAAACTTACACTAATTAATTTCTATAAGTAGTCTCTGTCTGTCTCTATAGTCAGTTATAATGCTTATCTAGTGTCAATTTCTGTTTCTGTATCGAAAGTTGTATTTTTATCTAGTGTCAAATTTTGTTTTTGTATCAAAAGTTGTATTTTTATCTATTGTCAGTTTTTTGCTTCTGTATAGATGATCATATTATCAATTTGTTCAACTATTTTTTTTTTTTGTACTGAATGTGGAACTTTTCTCCCCGAGCCTCCACTGTAAATGGACATGTGTCCAGTCGGACTATCCCGGTAAACAAATGTAAAATACAATAAATAAATAAAAAACCTATGCAAAACATGGAGAGTAACAAGAGCAATATATCCTTGTTTGTGCCATAACAGTAACTCAACTTTGCTCCCCCGACAAAAGAACAGCCCATCCTTGTTTGTGCTATAACAGTAACTCACCTTTTCTCCTCCAAAAAACAGTTCATCCTTGTTTGTACTATAACAGTAACGCTCCTTTTCTCCCCCCCAAAGAACAGTCCATCATTGTTTGTGCCATAACAGTAACTCAGCTTTGCTCCCATCAAAACAATATTCCATCCTTGTTTGTGCTGTAACAGTAGCTCAGCCTTGTCCCACCTCAAAAACAGTCCATCATTGTTTGTGCCATAATAATAACTCAGCTTTGCTCCCCCAAAAAAGCAGCAGTCCATCCTTGTTTGTGCTATGACAGTAATATACCTTTGCTTTGCTCTCCCCCAAAAGAACAGTCCATCCTTGTTTGTGCTGTGACAGTAACTCAGCTTTGCTCCTCCCCCACCCAAAACAACAGTCAAATGACCCATTTTGCTAACAAACCATCTTTGAAATGCTAAATGTGCTATCAAAGGACCTCTCCCTGAAACATTTGTACATATTTATCACACAGTGTTCTGTTTTCATGTATTGGCGATCATGTATACCTCTGAAATGGCTTGACAAACATGCCCATGCCACCAGTGCACTTCAAAACTAATGCATACAGATAACACCCTAAAAGGCTTTGCTCCAGATTTGTCTTAAGTACATTCCAGCATACTGACTATGCAGATGACAAAATGGAAGCATATCTTCCGAAGTTCAGTACTCCTCTATACATATATATCCTGATGAAGAAGGGTTTTTGTAGTCTCTGAAACATATACAACTCTCCTCAGCAACACTACAAGGTTGCCTTTTTATATGGTGTAGATTCAGGGCTATTACCACAGTGAAGATGCAAATGAGGTGTGAATTCATTAGAATTGCTGAATCCCAAAAAAACGGATCCATGTAGGAGATGTAAACATAGTGCAGACACTCTCTTAGTGTTTGTTTTTAATGGATTGCAGCTGTGAATGATTATTGGTTGGGAGAAAGAAAACAAAAACAGCATTGCAGACTGCTTACTTCCACTGGGTGTGTCAGGTTAGATCTACAAAATGTTAGATGTAAGGCTGGAAATGTAAGTAAGCAACACACAAGTCACAAGTTGTGCTCCTTAACATCCAACCTGCCCTTCATTTGTTGGCAATGGCATATGATATTATTTCCACTTAATATCCTCACACATTTTAAGGCCAATGATATAGAATGGTTTACACATTGCATGTCTCAGATTACTGCTCAGATAAATGAAGAATAGCTAACAAACACAGAAATGCGAAGCACAGCTGTATATTTGCAAGCAATAATCATGACATATATGACAACCAGGTGCACTACATCCAAAACTAATACATATGCAAATAACACTTGCATGGTTTGATATTAGTGTAGATGCTTTTGCAGTTGGTTGTGTGCATATTGATTTAACTTATTTGCTGCCAAGCTGTTTCTGTGAAAAGGAGGGATAAGGCACCCATCCTGTGTTCTGAAGGTGCATTGGAGTGAGAGTTCTAATCCAGATGTGTGTAGAAATATTTCATGTGTACTAACATTTTCTAGTGTGCATACCATCATCTGTCTTTTGGCAATAGGTATAAGTGTAGGACTGCCATACACATGGGCATTTGAATACAGCATATTCCATACACTTTTACTGCTGTTCTACTTCCCATTATAGTCACTCTCACTTTTAACACTTGACATGGTGTAGCTGTTATTAATTATATGTATGAGGGCTGAGACCCTAGTATTGTGTCAGTTATGTATTTATTTATCTATGTATTATCGCATTTGTTCTCAAATGACTGTGGGTGTATTGTGTACTATATTCCTAAAAATATATTTCTGCTACCAGAACTGCCATGGCCTTCACATTTGTCTAACACACATACACAACTGCCTGTACATTCCATAACCTTGAATTTGCATTGTTTGCTACTGTTGTGCTCTGCTTACCATTTCACAAACACAGTGCCCTGAGGTGCGCACTGCCAAGCACTGTGTTTGTGTGATGGTAAGCGGAGCACAACATTTTCAAACAGTGTGTGCACTCCCAGTAAATGCAATGACTGCAACTGGTAGGAAAGTATCGTACTCCATTACTCTAGATCTATGGCAAACATGGCAGGCGTTTGTGGGGAAGGTGTCAGGTTGAAGGCACAGAGATGGGATGTCCAGGAGTCTAAGATTTTTACTGGACTCCTAATTAAGAACCACAGTGCCAGGCTTTTGCAAGGGGACTATTTTGGCTCCAAGTATAAGTCGGAATCTTGGGATAGTTTAACCAGGGGTGTAACCAGTGCCAGCAGTATTCCCCACACTGGTGAACAATGTAGGCATCACTACAATGACCTCTGGAGGAGGAAGAGGGATAACCTCCACAGTTGGATTGGGGAATTTAGGATGGCGGACATCCCACACCTGTGTCAGTATCAACTACAGACAGTACTTGTAAGACTTGAAAGCTGAATTTATGTATGACTGGTATTCATAACGGTATTCTGATCTGTTCTGTTTTTTTTTTCCACAGCTGTCAGGGACCAGGAGGTCAATGTATGAACCCATGAGACTAGGCTGGTGAGGATGAGAGAAACATGTGCTATGTATGCAGCAGAATAATAGTGTTATTCTAGCATTAAACGTTAAAGATAGTTTTTTTTGGTATTCTATAGAGGTGTATCAAATTGAGCAACTGTAGCAAAATCTCAACTGTAAAAGCAAGCATGCATGCATTAGTCTGTAGCACAAACCAAGAGTCCAATATTACACTTCAATCAGAGGTTGTGCGTTCAGATACCACACTTCCCAACTACACATTACTGTTACTTACTGTTACTTATTTAAGTTAAATTAAAACCTCTATACCAGTGGCACAAGTGCCCTGCTGTAAAGTGTAATTTGTATAACTGGAACATGCATATGTGCAATATATGTACATGTCAAGGAGTACTTTCTGCACTCTGTTGTACAGTGTGCATCTGTTAGGTGCTGGTAATTTTAAAAAGTAAAAGTTACTTGTTAGGAGTTCATAGTCTTAAAAGTAAAAGTTACGATAACAGAGTCAATGAATTTTATCAGTGCATTGTATGCCACATATGAAGGTAGTAATCTTATCTCTTTTTTCTCTCACCCAACCCTTATTTTCTCTTTTTTATTTTTATTTATTTTTTTTTATTACGTGTCAACAAAATGTGTCCATGACATCAATGTGTTCCACATCACTAAATGCTCCACAGCACAGCGGGGTAGGCCTGCCCCACAGGATCCACCTGCTCCCCCTCCAGTAGCTCCAGCACCATTGTCCAGCACATCTGGGACCCAACTTAGCAGCACTGCCTCTGCTGCTCCTGCACTACCTGCCCCCTCATGTAGGTCTGTGCCAGAGGCTGGACCAGTGGAACCTTCTGGAAGCAGTGGTGAAGGTGGTGATTTTATCACCTGTGCTGAACTGCCAGAGATAGGGCGTAGGGTTGTGCTGGACTGTTGGCGCACACCAATGCCAGCAGGAGAGGCTGTTCTCCCTCATTTTATGTAATACCAGGTGGAGGAGATGCAGACATCAGACACTCCAGCTAGGGGCAGAGTGAGGTGACAGTGATAACAGTCCAGTGGGGGAGAAATCAATTCTCATTGTCACCCAGCTTGATGACCATGGGTTTGTGATGTCCCCACCCTCACACCAATCATGGTATTCTACAACCTTTTGTGTCCATCACTGTCCCTGTTTTTTGTCTTCTTTGTCTTGTCTGTCTGCAATTGCTTCATCACCTATCCAACTAACCTCACACAGATTCCTAGGTCCTTTACCGAACATTTCTCCATCACTCTCAAAAAAAAAAATGGGCACCTATCACACACACAAAAAAAAATGATCCCATACATAGCTCTCCATTTCACACACGTCTTCTTGACATACTTGATTCGGTCCAATTGGCTATACAACATGACTGTATTGTGGTCACCCTTCTCTCTGGAGGTGACAGTCCAAATTCAGTTAATATTTGGCAGATATGTTCACTTTACAGTGTTAAAGAACTGGATAGCTATGGTTCTTTCCTACTTCCCTCGTGGACCTTCCTTTCCTGCTTTCCCTTTGATCTTCCTACCGCTTGCTCCCCATTTTACCACTGTCATATCTTCCCCATTTCTTTTCTTTAATGCATTATTGCACAATGGTGCATATCATGCACCAATGAGCAGTAATAGTAATGCAAAAGTAGTTAGAAGTATTACATACAGCTGTATTCAAACCCAGTAGCACCTGGCCCAAAAAGGAATGTATCACTGCATTAACACATGCTGCCACAGAGTCAGTTAAGTAGCAGATGTATTCCAGAGACTCAGTACTAACTGTCAGACTTTGGTCTTCCCCCTGCTTGCTTCCCATTTCACCACTTTCCTATCTACCCCATTTTTAACACCTTTAATCTGGTCAAAAAATATAATCACACAAAACATACATAAGTAGCAGAAAACACAATGGTTCTCTCTACTTTTTGGGTTCCATGTTTATGAGGAGGTTTGTATACTGCACCAATGCACAGCGATGGTCAGCAGCTGAAAAATGCAGCAACACATCTCATATAAACAATTCATATCATTGCATTATCACTCTATAATGAAAAGTATTTTAAAATATTAAAATCGGAGAACCAGTGAACTTCCTTCCAAAGAGCCAAATACTTTATTGGAAGGAAGTTCACTGGTTCTCTGAAAAGTCAATAAAGTATTTGGCTCTTTGGAAGGAAGTTCATTGGTTCTCCAAAAAAACAATAAAGTATTTGATTCTTTGGAAGGAAGTTCACTGGTTCTCCAATTTTTGTTATTGGTTTGGTGTACTTGTTGCTCTGGATGATTTTACAATATTAGATACACCTATATTCCAACCCAGTACCATCTGGGCCAAAAAAGGAATTTATCAATGTATTAACGTGCTGCCACAGAGTCAGTTAAGCAGCTGATGTATTTCACAGACTCACTGCTAACTGTCAGGCTTTAACAATGAGTCTTGTGTTTGTGCACTGCTTGCCTGTGCACAAATGTGTATCTTACATGCATATGCACTTTGCTGTTGCACAAATTCGCTGCTCGTGTGCTATGGAAATGTTTATATTACGCTGTATCACTCCTGTTTACTGTCCATTTCCTGTGTATGACATGAAATTACATGTGTAAAATTGCAAACTGAGGGCCCTATCTAACAATATGTTACATATTTACAACACATTCATCTGTTACAGCCCCCCTAAGTACTGCAACCCTGGTGTCTCAGTACTTTTTCCACACATATATCAACCACAGTTCAAAATGTAATATCGAATGTTATGTGCTATGCAATGCACATCAATGTGGTAACATGCAGAACTACAACTATTGACCCCTATACCTAAAAACACTTATCTGCAAGGTTAGGGAAGGAATCAGCATGGACCATATCCACAGGGACATACGTGACCTTCAGCACACTTGACCCTACCCATTCTGTTTTTGTCAAGGGTACACTTTGCTTATCGAACCTTGTGGACTTCTTGGATACTGACCCCGCAGACCTCGATGAGGGATAACAGGACATACCTCCTATGTTGACTTATCCAAGACCTTTGACACTATCCTCCTTTCATGTGTCGTAGTGAAGATCTCCCATGTGGGAATTAAGCCATACAGTAGTACAGGAATAGGCAACTGGCTCACTGACATAACACACACACTCTCAAAGTTGCGGACTGCACCTCCACTAGTAGCCAGTTACCATTAGAATACCGCAAGGGTCTGTACTGGACCCCCAAATGTTTGCAAACTACTTCCCTGAAGTGCAGGCAATGGTAGATGGCCTGTGGTTTACTAAGTTTGTAGATGACTGATAACTGTAATATAGAGTCCCCCAATGATGGTAACATACTACAGAAGGATAAAAACAAAGAATAATGCTCACTACACTCTGTTCGCCTGATAATAAACAAGACTTATAAAATACAACAAAAAAACAGGCTAAAATAGTGGGAAGTATACTTGCTGTGTTCAATTCAAGTCAGTCACAAAAGGTAACCAAATGTTCCACAAAAAGAAACGAAGCTGTAACCTACAAACCGCTTTACTTTGCGAACTCTTAATCCAATAAAAAAGAGAGTCAAAATCACCATAGAGTGTTCATTCGAACCTACTCATCCACTGGGCAATAGCTTGTAGAAAAAACACGCAGCCAGCATGTAAAAATAAATCCAAGCGTCCAGTAGAAACCACGTTTATTAAAATAATTAGAACACAGGGCTAGCGCTTTCAACGAATCATCATCAGGCCACTAACAAACAAACATACTGACATCCCTTTTATAGCAAAATGCTAGAGTCAACTACTGATGTCACATCCTGTTTGTTCATACTGAAGTCAACTCTGATGTCACATCCTGTTATACATAAAATATTTAAAGTGACATCACTTTTGTAGTAAAACGCTACAAGCAACTCTGATGCCACATCCTACTAAATGTAAAATCTTATAAAATGTTTTAAAATGTTTTAAATTATTTAAAATGTTAAAAATATATATGCAGACATTTTGTAAACAGTGTACAATAAAAATGTTCTAAAATAACATTTCACACTACTTTAACTGCTGCTGCATGTAACATTCAAAATGTTTTAAAATAATTTAAATATCTATGTAACCATCTCATAGACAGTATGCAGCAAATAAGGTGTTTCACAATTACATACTATCTTCCTATAAATACTGCACTTATATGCATACTAGTAACAAAAATGGCACGCATGTTTAGTATTTAATAATAAGCGATATAATCCCATTTGAAATACTTGTATGTATAAATACATGTTTAAAATAGGGATCAAATTAATAAAGATATTAATATCTACACATGAGCTATTTAGCATAATAACTGTACAGAAATGATCATTCAAAACACTGCATCTAAAATTTGTACAGCGTGTGCTTCTAAATATCATAATATCTGTAACAGCATAAATCATTCAAAACAGATATGTGCACACGCAAAGATGTTGATAACGGCTGATATTATAAACATAAAAATATATGAGACTAAATGTGCAAAATCAGGTGAAATATGTGTGCTGGGTGAGAGAGGAATACATGGTATATCAGCATCTTTCATAACAATTGGCCCCTAAAAAGCCTGCAGAGTAAAATACAGAGACAACGATGGAGACAGAAATGGAAAAATGTGAGGTATGAAAATGTTATAAATATAAAAGTAAAACCATATATATTTTTAACATTTTAAATAATTTAAAACATTTTAAAACATTTTATAAGATTTTACATTTAGTAGGATGTGGCATCAGAGTTGCTTGTAGCGTTTTACTACAAAAGTGATGTCACTTTAAATATTTTATGTATAACAGGATGTGACATCAGAGTTGACTTCAGTATGTCCAAACAGGATGTGACATCAGTAGTTGACTCTAGCATTTTGCTATAAAAGGGATGTCAGTATGTTTGTTTGTTAGTGGCCTGATGATGATTCGTTGAAAGCGCTAGCCCTGTGTTCTAATTATTTTAATAAACGTGGTTTCTACTGGACGCTTGGATTTATTTTTACATGCTGGCTGCGTGTTTTTTCTACAAGCTATTGCCCAGTGGATGAGTAGGTTCGAATGAACACTCTATGGTGATTTTGACTCTTTTTTATTGGATTAAGAGTTCGCAAAGTAAAGCGGTTTGTAGGTTACAGCTTCGTTTCTTTTTGTGGAACATTTGGTTACCTTTTGTGACTGACTTGAATTGAACACAGCAAGTATACTTCCCACTATTTTAGCCTGTTTTTTTGTTGTATTTTATAAGTCTTGTTTATTATCAGGCTAACAGAGTGTAGTGAGCATTATTCTTTGTTTTTAAACTACGTGACTTATTTTTTGCTCACGCACTCATGGCTGAGGGAAGCAGTCAAAATTCAACAGTTGAACTACCCTACAATCCTGATATGCTTAGAAGTACCAAGTCAGGTACATCTAATATTAAGAGCAGATTTGAAGATGCTGTTACAAGTGACATTAATCCACTGTTATCTTTCAGTCCATTGGCTGAGACATATGATGAACAGAGTTGCAAAGAAGACTATCGAGGGCTTGAAACTCTAGTACAAGAAATGGAAGGAGATTTCCTTAAACTGAAACGCCTCCAGTTGCAGAGGCAACACTTCGAAGCATGCATTACTCGCAAAATCGTTCCAAGGGGTTTAAGGATCCTGAAGATGCCAACTACAGGTACTGTGTATAAAGATTTGTTATATTCATGGCAACAGTTAAACTTAGATACTAGCCTGAAGTACATGGAGCTAATGAACAATTACTTCTTACCTCATGAAACATCATTGAGGGAGAAACTACAGAAGCAACAGCAGAGCTTATCTACCATGTACCCTAGACCAGTGGTAGAAGCATCTATTGACAAAATGTTAGACAGCGTTTTCATTTATGAGAAAAACTGTTACAGCAAAACGTGATAAACTTAGAAGGGACATAGACGATTTTAAAAAAGGCCATGTCTTTACTTGGCCCAGAGTGGAGAATGGAGCCAAGGGATGGAAGAACACACGCCTTCAAAATGAAATGAAAGACAATACCAATATTGGTCTGGCCAGAGATGGGCCAGATACCAATGCTGATGGTTCTAATGTTATTGTCATAGATAAACAGACGGGGTAAGAAAAATACCATTGTTACCACAGCAATAATACACCATGATGGTACTAATGATACATGCTCTTCCCCCGCTGGTAATGTTCACAATATATCTGTATTTGAAGATGCCAATACAAGGATAGATATATGTGAGCATATAGAGAATGAGGACGATAATGTTAATAAGATTATGAATAAAAATCTGAAAACAGTAGATAAAATTAGCCTAGGCATGGACGCCAAAACTAGATTCAATAGTATGAGTACTGAATCAGTCCCTTTCCCCATCGCCAATCAATGGAGAGGGGGTGGGGGGGGCAAGGGAACGGTCTATGAGCAGGGGAAGGCAGAAAAAGAGACCAGCAGGACCAGTACAGGCTGGTCCTACACTAAAAAAGATTTGGCAAGGGACCAAGAATCAATAGTGTGGAACATATCAAGTAAGCTTTTAACGGAAGAAGAAAAGTATGTCTTGGAGAAGGGTCTAACATTTATTCCCTCTAGTAGAAGTGATATCACAAATAGCATTATTGATTTGAAAATGTTTATACGGAACCTCCAAATCAAGGCTGATTTTCGTAACAGCACTAGTTTACCCCATCCGTTTAGAAAACCAAGTACTTACACTCCATGCAACCACCCACTTATCGAGGCTTATTCGAAACTGGTTGAGCAAGGATTATATGAAAATGATGCAAATAATAGAAAAAAGAGATGGTTTGGCAATCTGAAACCAGTACAAAGGAAAGCACTTAATGGCCTGAAAGATGATAGGACCATTATGATAAGACCAGCCGATAAAGGTGGTCCTGTAGTTATCATGGATATGGAGTTTTATATTGATAAAATGTGCAATATGCTGGATGATTCTGTCTTTTACTTGAAAATCAATGATAGTAGAGTGAATAGGATCATATCAGATGTTTCTAGTAGATTAAATGTTATGTTGAATGAGGGTAAGATTAATCAAGAATTATTCACATACCTTGTAGTGGAACATCCAACGATACCCATTATACAGGGAATACCCAAGATTCACATAAATGGCTTGGATCCACCTATGAGGCCAATTGTTGCAGGGAAGGGCTGGATCACCGAGCCGATTTCCATCTATTTAGAGTCCTTATTAAGACCCATAGTGGACAAGTACACACACATACTGAAAGATACTAAACAATTCCTAATTAAACTATATGAGAATACCTCGGTGAGTGATGGTTTCCAGCATAAATTGTTTGTGACACTTGATGTCAACTCTCTTTTTACTGTTATTCCTAATCATGAGGGACTCAATAGCATAAGTAGGATTCTTACTAGAGATGGCACATTCTCCGAAGGAAGGATATAAGTTATCACGGAATTGATGGAAATTGTATTAACAAATAATATTTTCTTGTTTAATGGTCAAGTATATCTTCAGAGGGATGGCGTAGCTATGGGCACTTCTTGTGCCAATAGCTACGCCAACCTGGTTATGGCTTACTGGGAAGTTTCTTCTCTATTTCAGATGGAGGAATTTTGTCAGAATGTTTCTTTTTACACTAGGTTTGTAGATGACCTCTTCCTTATTTGGAAAGGTGATGAAGAACAATTGAGGTCTTTCTATGATAAAATAAATCAAGACACCAGTTTTTTAAGATTTTCTATGGTTAATTCCAAAGATGTCATACCCTATTTAGACGTATATGTTGAACAATTACCAAATGGTATACTTAACACTGGAGTTTTTAGAAAGGATTGCTATAGAAATAACTTTCTCCATCGAAGCAGCATGCATCCTAAGCATGTCTTTGGTAACATCGTCAAAAGTCAAGCCATGAGGGTATCTAGGCTGTTTTCTGAAGACTCATGCTTTAAAACAGGCATAGAAGACTTGAGGAATAAATTTATAGACAGGTCTTACACGGTAACAGAAGTTGATGCTTCTTTAGGTACCATAGGTGAATTGAGAGAAGGCAGGGCTTTTCCCTACTTCTCTAGTAAACGAGATGATAGTAGCATCACCAAAACTAGCAGTGGAGTTATCAGAATACCGATACATTTTACACAAGATGTAAATAGTATTGAAAGCATATATCGAAAACATTGGGACATCTTGCTAACAGATCCAGTTATTTCTGAGATATTGAGCCAAGAACCAAAATTTACATATAAAAATAAGTTGAATTTACACAGAATGTTATGTGGTCCGAATAGGTTTGACATAAATACAACCAGTAATCATAAAATGACTAAAAAGTGTCAAAAATGCAATTATTGCAAATTCATTAAAGAAACTGATAAATTCAATCATCCTATTACAGGACAAGAATTTCATTTCACAGTTTCTGCCACTTGTGAGACCTGCCATGTGGTGTACTTGGCTACCTGTGTACACTGCCCTGTGTTTTATGTAGGGAAGACGAACAGAAAGTTTAAAGACCGTATTAGGGAACACTTATATAAAATCAAAGTCAGATGTTCTTCAAATGCTCTGTCTAGGCATGTAATTAATACATCTACACAACATAGCTTTTTGTTTCAAGTAATTCAAAACAATGTTCTATCTCGTAGAAGAGGAGATATTTTTAACACCACGGAACAGATAGAGGCCAAATGGGTCATCAGGCTTAGGGCTGATTTGTACCCAGGCCTCAATGACAGAGTCTCCATCAAACCTATACTTAAAGCTAGGAAACTTCATTGAAGCTTTTCACCCCTTTGCCACCCTTCATTAACTTCTGGCTGGTTTTACTTTTATATTTATAACATTTTCATACCTCACATTTTTCCATTTCTGTCTCCATCGTTGTCTCTGTATTTTACTCTGCAGGCTTTTAGGGGCCAATTGTTATGAAAGATGCTGATATACCATGTATTCCTCTCTCATCCAGCACACATATTTCACCTGATTTTGCACATTTAGTCTCATATATTTTATGTTTATAATATCAGCCGTTATCAACATCTTTGCGTGTGCACATATCTGTTTTGAATGATTTATGCTGTTACAGATATTATGATATTTAGAAGCACACGCTGTACAAATTTTAGATGCAGTGTTTTGAATGATCATTTCTGTACAGTTATTATGCTAAATAGCTCATGTGTAGATATTAATATCTTTATTAATTTGATCCCTATTTTAAACATGTATTTATACATACAAGTATTTCAAATGGGATTATATCGCTTATTATTAAATACTAAACATGCGTGCCATTTTTGTTACTAGTATGCATATAAGTGCAGTATTTATAGGAAGATAGTATGTAATTGTGAAACACCTTATTTGCTGCATACTGTCTATGAGATGGTTACATAGATATTTAAATTATTTTAAAACATTTTGAATGTTACATGCAGCAGCAGTTAAAGTAGTGTGAAATGTTATTTTAGAACATTTTTATTGTACACTGTTTACAAAATGTCTGCATATATATTTTTAACATTTTAAATAATTTAAAACATTTTAAAACATTTTATAAGATTTTACATTTAGTAGGATGTGGCATCAGAGTTGCTTGTAGCGTTTTACTACAAAAGTGATGTCACTTTAAATATTTTATGTATAACAGGATGTGACATCAGAGTTGACTTCAGTATGAACAAACAGGATGTGACATCAGTAGTTGACTCTAGCATTTTGCTATAAAAGGGATGTCAGTATGTTTGTTTGTTAGTGGCCTGATGATGATTCGTTGAAAGCGCTAGCCCTGTGTTCTAATTATTTTAATAAACGTGGTTTCTACTGGACGCTTGGATTTATTTTTACATGCTGGCTGCGTGTTTTTTCTACAAGCTATTGCCCAGTGGATGAGTAGGTTCGAATGAACACTCTATGGTGATTTTGACTCTCTTTTTTATTGGATTAAGAGTTCGCAAAGTAAAGCGGTTTGTAGGTTACAGCTTCGTTTCTTTTTGTGGAACATTTGGTTACCTTTTGTGACTGACTTGAATTGAACACAGCAAGTATACTTCCCACTATTTTAGCCTGGTTTTTTGTTGTATACTACAGAAGGAGTTGCCACACACAAATGACTGGTGCCAAACTCACAGATTGAACCTTAAAGCATACGATGGATCATTGTCCACTTTGGCAGTGAAGTACCACTGCTAATTATGATATACATAGCACCTCTCTAAGCTCAAACACAGTGTTGTGAGACTTGGGAACACATAATGATAACACTCTATACTTTCATCATTGTGTGTCCATAGTGGTGACACACACATTCTGCATTGTGCACATCATACATATTAACATCACATGCATGATCAGGGATGTCATACCTCTGCTGCACTCTACCCTTATCAGACCACTAATTGAGTACAATGCTCCCTTCTGTCTGTACCTCACCAGACACCTGCAACAATTGGAGAAAACACAGGTGTCACTCGTCCCTGTCTAACATAGAAGACAAGCAGTCAGGGTATTTTGTTTAGATGCTTTAATACATAGAAACACATCAGGATAGAGAGCAGCATCATAAAATATAAACAAACTGGTTAACAGACAGACCTTACATACATGCATGCTTACACCTCAACAGCTTACTACAAAATGGCAGCCAGGCTTTCATGTGCTTGGTATTTATACACTTCTGTAAGCCCTTGGACAGCTTCTTAAAGGTACATACATACACATTGATCTACATCCTCCCTCTTAAAAAGATTGCCCTTTGTGAAAACAAGATTAGAGTTAGACATGCATTACTACAGACATTAGAAACAAAACACAGTGTTCATGTCCATGTTGCTTCATATCTGCTACAGGGTTTAGAGATGCGACCATATCTCATAACAGTTTAGATCAAATTTAGCAACAAGGACAGTCCTCAGTGAACAACTCACATCAGGAACCTCTGCAATTGTCACAGGAATGGGAATGTCCTCTAGAACTTCTTATGGAACTAGAACACCTGACAACTCATTCTGAAATAGTCTTTCTCACAGGCTATGTGCTGTTGTATAGGCTCGGACACTGGTATTAAATGTTTCTGATTCCCCCTAAAGTCTGCTCCTTGTGATTCAACAATGTGTGATCTTAGGTCTGGGTAAATACTCTTCATGAGACCAATCCAATCATAACCTTTGGATGTTTGCATCCTTACCACTTCTCCTTCTCATAATAGATTGAGAAGTTTGCTGGTTTTATTGTAGTGGGACTTCTGGGTTAAGCACTTCTTCAACAGAATGGTTTTCACTAACATGTTCTTGACACATGGAACCAACAATTGACTACTGATTTCTAATGTGGTTCTGGTTTGTCTCGACAGAAGTCTCTGAGCAGGTGAACCAAGATGTTCATCATGAGGAACATTTCTGAGATTCAAGAGATTCAGGAAAACATCACTATTATCTTGTTTTAATTTCTGAAGTAACTGTCTTGCACTTTGAACTGCACATTCTGCCAAACCATTTGACTGCGGGTACTCAGGGCTACTTGTGAGATGAGTAAAGTCCCATTCTTCAGCAAATTGTTTGAACTGTTGGCTTGTAAACTGCATACCATTATCAGAAATATCTTTGTGAGGACTCACACAGTAGTCTGGGAATTTGGTTTAGCTGAAGTGGTTCCTTCTGTTGATGTGGCTTAGTACTATTACATACTGAACAAGATGAAAGTTCTCTCTCAATGTCTTGTGATGTAGAAGGCCAAAATGCTAGTCCTCTCACCCTTCTTTTAGTGGAATCAGTTCTTGGGCAACCTTGATGCAAGACAATAATGTACTCTTGTTGCAAGGACTTTGGAACAATTACTTTCGGATCTTTCATAATAATACCTTTGTCAGACAAAATCTCGTGTCTGTATGGAAAATAGGGTTGCACTTCATGAGGTAAATTGGATTGCTTTGACAGCCATCCTTGATTGATAAAGTGGTTGAGCCTCTGTAAATCTGGATCAGTGGCTGTGTAATTTCTCAACTCAAGACCTGTGGAAGAAAAAATTCTCATTTCAAGACTTCAAAATCAAGGTTCTTATTCTTGTGCTGTTCTGTGGTGTTTCTGGGTGATCTGGATAATGTATCAGCAAGATAAAGAAGTTTGCCTTTCTTGTAGACAAGACTGAAATTATACATTGCAGTCTCAGCATCATAGGTTGCAGTTGGGCTGGAGCTGAATGCATAGGCTTTCTCGAGATAGTGACTAGATGGTGGTGTGTTTAAATCTGGATATGTCTACCATAAACATAATCATGGAACTTTGAACATGCAAACACAATTGCCAAAAGCTCTTTCTCAATCTGGGCATACTCATGTCAGTCTGGGTAAGAGTTCTCGATGCATAGGCAACAGGTTGATCCTCTTGTAAAATGACTGCACCAAGACCAAATTTTGAAGCATCACAGGAAAGTGTAACTGGCTTGTGAACATCATAATATCTGAGAGTTGGTGGACTAGCAATTCTCTGTTTCAGGACTTCAAATCCTCCTTGGTGTTGCTCTAACCAAGACCAGGATACATCTTTATGTGTTAGCTCTGGAGCTGAAAGTTGGCTCAAGTCTGGAATGAGCTTGCCTAGATAGTTAACCATGCCAAGAAAACATTGTAACGCCTGAACATTGTCTGGAGCTGGCATCTTGAGGATGGATGTTTGCTTTGAAGGGTCTGGTTGTAGGCCTGTACTAGTAAACAAATGGCCAACATGGCCAAAAAAAAAAAAAACTGTAAGCCTGTTTCCTACCTTTCCTGTAACTAGTGTTCCAGATACAGATTTGCTGTATCCAGGACTGTATGTAAGCTTCTGAGCCCCCCAAGCCTTTCTGTGTTTGGAGGGAAGCCTTCTAGCTTATCAGTGGGAGTGGTAAGCACTAGATAACCTGTCTACCACATAAGGAGTGGTTCTGGCCCAGAAATTCTAGTTACTGGCCCTTTGGGCAATCTCTTCCATCTCTCTCAACTTTCTGATTTGAAAGCCTGCATTTGCACTTGTTTCTGTCCTGTAACTTGTCTAGTGCAGATACAGATTCTTAGTTTTAGCACTTAAATTTGTTTATTCATGCTCAGCACTTTTTCAGAAATTGTGTAACACCACAAGCAACTGTATAAAAAACACCCACAAATGCCTGGTGTGATAGCTGAGACAAAATGACCAAATCCTCGGCTCAAACTAGAACAACGAAATTTATTGTAAAAACAAGACAAAACAACCACCGATATTCGCATCATCGAATATGTATGTTTGTTATAGTAGTTTTAGAAATGTTTTATTAGATATATATTTACCAAGTGAAATTTTTAACTGGATTATTAAATCCAAAAAACACGGAAACAGTCCTCCAACTGTCGAACGAATCACTTTATTCACTGATGCACAGTTAAACTTCAAAGAAAACGTAAACGCTTTATTGAAACAGTATGCGTTTTCATCTACATAAACATTTGAGACTTCATCAGACAAACACAAAATACCAAAGTTACACATTATATACTCTCATATAATTAAAAACCAACCAATAAAAATTCATTGCTTCGTGATCTCATTAACTGAGTATGCATAAAAAAGGCTCATTACAGACAAGTTATGAAAGTAAAAACACATTTTGATGTTCATCACAATAATCCTAAATTCCATTTACTCCATTATTAAAATTCATTTGTTCATAATAAATATGATTTAAAAACTTTAAATAAGAAAATAAATACATAAATAAATAATTAAAATCATATTGTTAATTAATACTTCCATTCCTTTATGTTAACATTCTAAAAACTCCTTATTTAAATAGCACCATCTGCTGTTCTTAGAGAGCTATTGCTAGCACTAACTAAATTCTAGCTGCTCTCAGTTTTAACACAGAAGTTAAAGATATATGTTCATTTAGCCCTGGGCTGCTTGTTGCTTCTAATAATATCTGCCACCACAGCTCTTTGAACTCTAGTCTCTCTTCCCAGAGGCCTCCCCTTGTTTCCTTCTTAACCTGTTCTAACACAAAAAAGGAGAATCTAGAATTCTCACAGACTAAGGTGTGCTTGTATAGAGCATTCGTTTCTTTTTTCCTTGATATTTCATAGGTATGTTCGTAGATTCTCTTTTTCAATGCTCTTTCTGGCTTTCCCACATAATATGAATTACATTGTAAACACATAGCTAAATATACCACCCCTTGTGAGTCACAATTAAAATAACCTGTAGCATTGATGTTGACATCCCTATCTATTAAAAAAATCTCCGTCTTATTACTAACATATGGACATTGATTGCAGTGTCCACACTGATATGTTCCATATCTTTTATTAGGTAGAACCATTTTGGTAGAATTTTCATTGTTGTTCAATTTATTGTTCTCCAACAACTTTTTTATACATCTGCCATTTTTATAAACTATTTTAGGCATGTCTTTTTTAATATTCAGGAAGTCAGAGAAGGAGATGAAATTGACCCACTCCCTCTGAAAAATCTTTTTCACTTTAATATTAAATGTATTAAATTCCATTACTAATGCCGATTTGTATTGAGACTCCTCTTTGTCACCAATGTTGTTAGTGTTCGCAAGGGGTTCGATATTCTTATCTAAATTAATCAGTTCTGTGCCCTTTATTGGCTTAAATTTTGTTGATCTATTATGTTCCACTTCTCTTCTGATGTTAGAATTAGATATATATTTACCAAGTGAAATTTTTAACTGGATTATTAAGCTTATTAAGTGCATTTAATGCAGTGCATAAAAGTAGTTACAACTTATTTAGAGTACTGTCTGCTTAAATTGCTATTTCAGAGTTTGGCGCCAAAAAGGCTATTTAAACATTCCAGATCCACCTTGCTGTTGTTCTGAGGAAGTCTTGTTATATTCAGATGAAAGCGCTTAACCTGTGAATATCGGTGGTTGTTTTGTCTTGTTTTTACAATAAATTTTGTTCTTCTAGTTCAAGCCGAGGATTTGGTCATTTTGTCTCAGCTATCACACCAGGCATTTGTGGGTCTTGTTCAGAACTTGTAAGCACTAAATAAGCTACTAATTACTATAGCACTCAGTCTTCCTCATTACCTAGAGGAAAACAGTTTTTGTACTTACTTTTCTCACTTGCTTAGAGAAAAACAGCTCTTGTACTCACTTTCCTCACTTATCCAGAGGAAAATATTGTTTATTCTGGCATGTCCAAGGGTCAGCTCCCAGTGTTCTCTGCTGTCTATCTGATGAATCTGGGCATCTTGAGGCAATGCAGAAATTGCCTCGTACACAGACAACCCTCTTCTCCTACCACCCAACATTACAACCTGTGAGATATGCACTTTTCTAGCCAAACTGGAGGTAAAGCTCTCTCCAACCAAGACTGAACTTGACAGTCATGAGGAGAAGGTAAGCATTTGTACCACACCACACTCATCACATAGTCTCACTAAATCTACACCACCAAAATACACACATAGTAACACAAAAACATTTGCAGAGGCTCTCAATAATAATCTGTCTAAGCAACAGAGACCTCCAAAGCAGAAATGCAAGCAACCTCCATCCCCCAACACAACCCAAATGACACATAGCCCACAGACTCAGTGTGCCACACAACCACAGCCAATAAGGAAAAACAACATACTCAACACACTAGTCATAGGTGACTCTATAGTCAGGCACACTGATATCCCACTCACCAGGCTAAACAAGGAGAAGGTTACTGTCAGCTGCCTGTCAGGTGCCAGGATCCACCACATAACCCACGCACTCAGGTCACTCTACAAGTACAAATATGACTCTGTCATTGTCCATGTTGGTGTGAATGACCTGAGACGTACCTCCCTGGACTACATGAAAAGAGACATGGAAGAGCTCTCCAATCTTGTAGCCCAGGCAGGTATGACCCTAGCCCTGAGTAGCATTCTGCCATCGCCCAGAAGGATACTGCGGTACAAGGACAAAATGATTGACTTTAACAATTGGCTAAGCTTTTAGTGTCATTCTAAGGGGATCCAGTATCTGTCTGCTTGGGATGACATGGTCGACAGACCATGATGCTTTGCCACAGATGGCTTGCACCTGTCGCCCCTGGGATTCTGGATACTGGCTAAGACTCTTGCTGCCCCTATAGTGCCTTTTTAGGCAAGGTTCAAATAACAAATTCACCACGATAACAGGAACAGGGAAGCAAAAACTGAGGGTAATGCTACTGAATGCTAGAAGTCTAAATCTCAAAATGCTCTCACTCGAGCCACTCCTTAAAATGGAGAACATCGATATCTGTGCAGTGACTGAGACCTGATTCAAGGCTCCAGAGAGCACCCCTGCACTACCAGGCTATAACTCATACCACACTTTTCAGCCATGTAACCTGGACCAAAACACCAAAGCCAGAGGTGTTTCCATATTCATTAAGGATATCTACACCTCCAGGCTAGTTGCTCAGCATAATGCATGCAAGGTTATCCAAGTGCAACTAACTCTGGGCAAAACTGCAATCCAAATTGTAGCTTGCTACAGATCCTCCACCATGCCCCAGGATTCCCACTCCTCTTTTCTTGATGTACTGGAAAATATTAGGGTTCAACCAAACACCATAATAATGGGCGACTTCAACTATCCCACCATTAACTGGGAAAACTACTCGTGTACTAACTCCTTAGCTCAACACTTTCTGGAATTCATAAACTCCAATGCCCTGGATCAACTTATCCACACCCCCAACAGGGGCAACAATATCCTAGACCTAGTCATTACCAACATGAGTGACCAGTGTTCCACACCTGAAGTCAACTCCTCGTTGGTCCGATCTGACCATAAGCTAATCACCCTTGATATCCACATCCCTCCCCCACCACCCATTAAGGAAACCACAGTAAAAAATGTTTTCAAAGCCAGCATCATGCTTCTTAAGACATAAGTGGTGAACTTCATGACACCCATGCAGATGGACAATACAGTTAGAACTGCTGAATCCTACACACATGCACTCTATAAGCACTTACAAGAGTGCATGAATCGTGCTATCCCAAACAAAACCAAGACGCTATCCTCCAAAAAAAAGGAAACCAACCTGGTGGTCCACTGCCACAAACAAACTGTACAACAGAAGGAAGAAATTGTTGCAAAAGAGAGTAAAATCCCATGAGTGGAGGAGCTCCCTGGTCAGCCTCAGTAAGAAGCTGAGATCCCTTATAAGATCCTCCAAAGCTAGCTATGAAAACAAAATCGCCACTAATTCCAAGGACAACCACAAAGCATTCTATAGCTATGTCAAGAATCTTGATGGCAACACCCAGATCTGCTCTGAGTTACAGCACAAAGGCATGAAAATTACAGAACCAACTGATATTGCCAACATCCTGGCAGATAGGTTCAGTGCTAACTTTACCCCCTCTCACCCCCTAAAGGGCCCATATCTATACAGGAAGAATGCAGAGTCCCTGTAATCACAACTATGCAGGTAAAAGCTGCACTCTCTAAAGCCAAAAACACAGCATCCATAGGACCGGACAACATCCCAGGCTGCATTTTACACGAACTTCAGAACAAACTGGCTCCCCACTTAAACACCATGTTCAATAATAGCCTTGCATATGGCTTTGTGCCCACTGAATGGTGCACAGCAACAGTTATCCCACTCCACAAAGGGGGAGCCACCACTGATCCTGGGAACTATCGACCTATTAGCCTGACGAGCCTGGTCTACAAGGCCATGGAACGTATCATCATGGAACTCATAAAGAAACACATTGGTAACCTCCAAACTCTGGATCCCACCAAGTTCGGATTTGTGAAAGGCAGATCATGCCTCCCGAACCTGATTGACTTCTTTGAGGCAGTCACAAAAGCCATAGATGAGGGTAAGGTGGTTCACACTGTCTATCTTGACCTCGCCAAGACTTTCGACACCATCCCTCATTCTGGAATTATAGCTAAACTCACTAAACTAGGTATAAATCCCTACGTCACAAGATGGGTTGCCAACTGGCTCACTGACAGAACCCACACTGTAAAAGATGCAGACTCCAAATCTGACCTCAAAGCAGTGACAAGTGGAGTACTACAGGGTTTCGTCCTGGGACCGCTCCTGTTTTGTATCTACTTCTCTGAAGTACAGGCTAACACAGAAGGCCTCTGGCTAATGAAGTTCGCAGATGACTGCACACTAGGAGCCATAGTCAAGTCCCCAAATGATGTGGACATCCTACAGAAGCGCCTCGCTGAGACAGATGCCTGGTGTCACAGCCATGGCCTCAAGCTCATTGCCAAAAAGTGCAGTGTTATCCCCTTTGGTAAAAACTCTGTACCCATGAACTACCACATAGGCAGCAATCTACTTAACACCGAATGCATGATAAGAGACCTTGGGACCCAGGTGGACTGTAGTCTCTCCTTTGATAGTTACATCACCACAGTAGTCAGGAAGTCCTTCTACATGGCACACCTCATCATAATAGGGTTCTCATCCAGGAAAAAAGAGGCCATCGTTACCCTCTACTCAATACTCATTGGACTCATTATAGAGTACAACTCCCCTTTTGGAATGTACCTCACAAAACAGCTGCAGCAGCTGGAAAAGCCACAGAAGTACCTCACAAAGAGGATTACTGACCTCAAACAAATGCCCTACACTGACCGCCTCAAAAAACACCAGCTTTACTCCATAGCATATCGCCTACTCCGAGATGATCTCTGCCTAACATATAAAGCTATGTCAAACCCAGAGCTGTTGGACATGCTACACCTAAAGAAATCCCAATCCCTCTGAGCTACACGCTCTAGGGACCTAAACCTTGTCACCACAATAAACAGGACATGCTGGAGAAATAGATTCCTGTCCCAGAGACTTCCCATACTCTGGAACAGGCTACCCATCTATGTCAAGCAAAGTTCTTCATTAGCACTCTTCAAGAAAAATCTTGATGAGTGGATGGGAAATAAGAAATATACCCCGGGGATCACTTCTGTGTCTGCTCGACAGTGGCACAGGAAAATAACTTTCTTGGGTGGCGTAAGCCAGGGAACCTTGTTGGCTAGGCTTACATAGGCCCTTGGGCTGATAGCCTAGTACCTACCTATGAACCTTTGAACATAAGTAACTTCTTGTAGCCTGAATTTGCATTTCTGAGGATTGAGCTTAAGATTTACTTGACATGCCCTTTCTAGAACTTTTCTGAGGTTTCTGTCATGTTCAGCTTCACCATGACCTCCTACTAGTATATCTCCTATAATAGCACAAGGATACGCAGAAACAATTTGTTCCATTGCACTTTGAAATACTTCACTTGCAGAATTTATCCTAAATGACATTCTGAAAAATCTGTACCTGCCAAATGGAGTACTGAAAATAGTGAGCAATGAGGATTTTTTGTCAAGCTGAATGTGCCAAAATGAACTCTCTGCATCTAAGACAATAAAAACAGTGGCATCTGGCATCAAGGTTGCAACTTCTTTTACTGTCCACATTGGATGACGAGGTGTTTTTAGCTCTTTGTTCAAATCTTGTGGATCAATACATATTCTGATGTCATCGGAGCTTTTGTTATGAGCTGCCACCATGGATTATACCCATTCTGTTGGAGTTTCAACTGGACAAATTACACCTTGTCGCACCATTTTATCTAGTTCAGCTTTGACTCTGTCCTGCATAGCTATTGGAACTTTATGTGCTGCCTGATAACTGGACTGACCTCTGGGTCTAACTTCATGGAGTACACAACTGGAAGCTTCCCTAGTTTGTCTACGAAAAGATCAGCATAGGTAAAAAAAAAAAAAAAAACATGTACTGGGCAAAATTAGAGTAGTGGTCTTTTAAGCTAACATGGTGGACTTCCTTATTAAATTAAAGCAGTCACATTTTCAAACTGTCTGTGAGCCCCAATAATGACTGGATGTACCTCTTGGCCACATAAAATAACAAGTCGTAACATCCTCCAGCAAAGTAAAATGAAAGCACTATTGAGCCTTCGGTTTGAATTTGTTCAACTCCATAAGCAACAAGCTTTGCACACCTTGCCAAATCAAGCCTTTCACCATGACACACTCTAGCAAATGTTTCTGCTGACATGATATTGCACTTGGAACCTGTATCAACTCTGATCTCTACGAGTTTGCCATTTATACAAATGGTACAAACTACTTCATTCTTTGCCCTTAACTCTACTGCCTTAACTGTTTCATTAAGCAGTGACATACCATCAACATAAAGAGTAGGGCTGCAGCTCTCTAATTGATCAACTCATTTCTTAAAATGTTCCCTTTTAATAAAAGAATGTGGGCCTTTTGATTTACAAAATCATTTGAAATTATTCCATTTATTGCATTGCTGACCAAAGGCTAAACATTTTTCCCTTTTAAGATTCATGACTTCCACCACAATTACAACAGTTGGCAATGAAACTAGGTTGGGGCCTATGCTCTGAGCTTGCTGACTCACTCTTATACTTCACTGAGACTGTGTGAACTCTGGAATTTGCTGGAAAGTTCTGGGGTTTCCCAGTGAGTGCTGCAGGTGCTACAGTGGCTGCCTTGTGCTTGGGCCTGTTTCTTTTAACTACTTGCTGCATACTATCAACATGAGCTTTATCACTGTGCCAGATCTCTCAACCATACTGAATTCCTTGGTATTTACTGGTTTTGAGGGCAAAATATTGGGGTACCACGAATTCCTGAGTTGCCCCCTTAATTTCTGAATTTCCTGGTCTTTTTTTTTTTTCTTTGTAATAATTACCACTTTAAATTTTTGGCTGTCACCAAACATATCATGCATTATGCTGATGACATCAGCTACTGCCCGTTGGACTCAGAGGGAATAGCGAATATTACAGCAATGGCGGGCAGATTTAAATTCAAGGTAAGAACAACAACTGTTATTATTGCATTATTTTATTTATCTTCTGGCAAGATAAGATGCTGTGTGGAAGTCACTGTTTGCATTTACAGCCAGCTGCTATAATTCAACCGTTGTTATCTTTGAGTTTATCTAGTGTGTATTTATGGCAGCTGCTGTACTTCAACTATTGCTGCTGTGAGTTAGATCTACATTTAGAGTTTGCTTTCCAGTCAGCCGCTCTACTTCAGTTAATCTAGTGTGTATTTTTGGCCAGCTGCTCTACTTTAACTTGCTGTAGCAAGTTAGATCTACATTTACAGTTCATTTTCCAGCCAGCCACTTTAATTCAGTGTGTATTTATGGCCAGCCACAAGTTAGATCTACATTTAGGGTTCGTTTTGCTCAGGAAGCATTTATGGCCAGCCGCAAATTAGATCTACATTTAGAGGTCATTTTGCTGCTGCAAGTATGTATTTATAGCCAGCCGCAAGTTAGATCTACATTTAGTAGTTGGTTTGCTGCTGCAAGTTAGAACTGTATTTAGAGTTCGTTTTCCAGCCAGCTGCTCTGCAACAATACATTTTAGTACTCATTCTTTCAGGCAGCCACTCTAATTCATCCGTTGCAGCAAGCAACCATAGTGTACATGTCTAGTGTATTCAACCATGATCTGTTGCTTCTCTGCGTTTGCTTAGGGGGAGTGTGAGCCGTTTGTGAGATCTCTGCATTTATTTAAGTTAATGGTCCATTTCATAGGTTCATACTAGGCTATCTGCTCTAGGGCATTTATAAGCCTAGCCAGAGTGTGTTTGGCTTTCGCCATCCATTTTAAATTAATTTTGCTATGCCCTTTTTCGAGGTTAGTATACTGTGCCTCTGTCTAACAATGACACAGAAGTGATACCCGGGGTAAACCTACAATCTCCCATCCACTCACCAAGATTCCTCTTGGAGAGAGTCAATGATCTCTGCCTTTATTGAAGTTAATGGTGTCTCTGTTTGTGAAATCTCTGCATTTATTCAAGTTAATGTGGAGGGTGTGTGTAGCTACCACCTGTACAATTTTTCACAGAATGTCTGGAATGTGTTTGACTCATACTTTTTGGTCTGTTCCTCTTAAATTTTGGATGGTGCAGTGGCAATGTTGCCTCACAGCAAAAAGTTCTCTGGTTTGATTCTGGGCTGAAGTACCTTCTGTGCAGAGTCTGCATGTCCTCCCTGTGTTTGTGTGTGTTTCCTCCCATGATACAAAGACATGCATCTGGAGAATTTCTCCCCAAGCCTCTCTTCAAAATTAGCTTCATTCCAAGTTGCACTTTCCCAGTAAACAAATGTTAAATAAAATAAAATAAAATTTATGGTTTGCTGGTAAATCAGTGTGAATTGAATTCACTAAATAATGATAGCCATTTAAGTTTGTCTTCTTATCTTTTAGGTAACACATTTTATTCTAAGAACTTTCTAAGATTATACAAGCAATGTTTAACACATGCCCCCCCCCCCCATAAATGTTGGCTTTTTCCTGATTTCTTATGCTGCACAGCTCTTCAGGGAAAGAAAAGTTTAGTGCTGCTTATGCAAAGTCTACTTGCATTGTTAGTAGCACAACAGGTAGTATGCTTGCTTTTGCTACAGAAGACTAGGGAGTTCTACTCCCACAGTATGTAGATGGATTGCTAATACTGTACTGTGTTATAATTTTAAAGGGAGTGGATGCTGCAGTCCTGAGAATGTCCTCCTTTGGCGGAGATACCTATTAACTATGAGCCTATCAGTTTGCCATCCATTCCCTATTGAAATATTAATAGCTTATCATTTTTTTAATGTAACATAGGCAATTTATTCATCAAGGGCAACAGGCACTTTACTTGTAGATGAAACAATAAAATATAAAGTTGTTTTCTAGCAGCAACCTCTTCATTAGTTACAGATCTCTTTAATGTGAAATTTAGATGACTTTTACTTCTGCAGAGACTGTGCACATTTACTGATATGTGTGGATTGTAGAAGTTTGAGTAGACTTTTAAGATGGAAATGTTCTGAATTGGGCAGTTTTGTCATTATTGGTTCATGAATTTTGTTTCATTGCTTACTAGAAAAATGTTCACAATGATAAATTTAAAACGTGCTCTAACAAGTGTGCTGTATTATATAAGGAATATAATAAAGTCAGGAAGGTGCATCAAAGAACACATGCATGTTTCATGTGCAAGGAGCCTATGACTTGTAAACATCCCAAAGGTAATCTTTATCCACCACTCACCAGATGCATTTTCTTTAGATGTGGGTTTCAATGCTGTTTCAATTAATGCGAGTTTCAAGGACAGAGAAGTTTTAATGCTGGGCCTATTTTCATTGTGAGACTGTATTGCTGTGTTTAGCAGACGTGCATTAAAGTTTGTGCTATAAAATGTAAAATAAAGTCCAAATAATCATTGTAGCAGTATGTACTTTACAGTGTTTATGGTAATTGGGCAAATAGCCAAGTAATGGGACATTGGAATGGGTGCAGGGGGACTCTGGGCCACATTTTGGTTGTCCTTCAGTTTACGTTTGAAAGTTGGTATCCCACAATTCCATCAAGTGGGTGGGGTTACATAATTATATATGCAACTTTTATGTTAATCAGCATACAGATTTGTACCTATTTTTCATGGGCCTTTGTCCAGATTTTTGATGTTTCCAGTTTGAGAGGTATGCACTGTGCCTTTCAGAACTGTTCTTATTTGTAAGCATATTTGTGTGCTTTTCTGTGAGCACATATATCTGACAAGTCTCAATGACCTTATTCAAAGTTAAATTACTGTTACAAAGCAAAATCCTTCTCATATCATCTTTTATACCATACACAAGCCTGTCCTTTATCAACTCATCCCTTAAGTCACCAAATCTGCACATTTTAGTTTTATTTCTCAAGTCAGTTACATATGCTGCAAAAGTGTCACCAGACTTTTGATCCTTTGTATAAAATAAGTGCCTTTCCATTGTAATATTTGTCTGGGCGTTACACATTTCTCTAAATTCATGTTTTAAGCACTTTGTGTCCTCCCTGGACTCAGCCAGTATAACAATATGATGGTTTTCCCCCCTCTCCTGTATAGAAAGCAGGTGCATACACAAATGAATGTTCCCTTTCTATGGCTTCTGACCCAGCTAAATTAAGTAGAATAAATGTAAATGAAATAACAATATCACAGCAGAGTGACCAGGCAGGAAAAAACAAAGTCTCTGAATCCTTCAAGTATGCAAAATATATGTATATTTATTAAAAAGAACAAACAGTAAGCGCTTTCGCAATCAAGATGGATGAAGCTTGACTGCGAAAGCGCTTACCATTTGTTCTTTTTAATAAATATATATATATATTTTGCATACGTGAAGGATTCAGAGACTTTGTTTTTTCCCTGCCTGGTCAATCCGCTGCAATATTGTTTTTTCATTTACTTCTATTTTTATTATTTTTTCGCAACGGAGTGTTTACCCCTTGGATTATACATCATTTTTACTAAGTAGAATAAATGCCTTTGTATGGTCATCTTTATCAGAAAATGCAGCCTGTATGAAAGTGTCATACTCTTGCTCAAACATTCTCCAATTCACAGCAATATTACTGTCAAACACAAGTGCACTGGGTTTTCGAAATCTGTTTGCCATGCCCACAAATTATGCACAAACGCACTGAAAATATGGCTGTTGTAATTATGTACAAGCTGTTCTGTGAGTTTGCAATAACATTTAAATGCACAATAAACTCTTCGAAATACTGTACTTTGAGAAATATGCCCTGTAATGGAACATGCCTGCACATCCATTTTGTGAAATAGCTTTACTGTAATACTGCACAAACATGCAAACACTTTATACACCACTGATACATTTGCTTAATACGTAAAATACATGGTTTATGAAAATGCGGTCGTTTTCCCTTATTTTATTAGTTTTATGCAGTTCAGACTTTATTTCAAACATTTTCCATAGTAATTCGAATACTTTTATCAATATCGTACATATCGGTTTATGTAAATATCATTTAAAACATTCTGTATGTCTCATTTCATATTTCATGGATATGAAATAGTGCTGAGCAAGTTTTAATATCTAAAATTCATTCCTGACCTGTTTTGTGAAGTATGCACATTTTAGGGATGACTCACTCTTGTATATTCCACCAATTTCAAGCAAGTGCCTTAAGTTGTTTTCACCACGCCGCCTCTAACTTTATGCCCTTTAGACTGACACCATGTCTTTTTAGACATACCACTTCTGACACCATGTCGCTCATCTCTCTCTAACATAGAAGACAAGCAGGCAGGTATTTTTGATTTAATACATAGAAACACATCAGGATGGATAGCAGCATCATAAAATATAAACAAACAGGTTAACAGGCATACCTTACATACATACATGCTTACATCTCAACAGCTTACTACAAAATGGCATTCAGGCTTACATGTGATCAGTATTTATACACTTGTGCACACCCTTGGACAGCTTATTAAAGCTACATATATACACACACACTGATCTACAATAGGGTTGTGCCTGGAAGACTCCAGGGCCTCCAAACATGACATAGATGGAAAGAGTGAAAGACCTGTCAGTGTACTCAGTATCATGCAGGCTGCTGAGAGGTGACCTATGCCTGCCTTACAGAGCAGTCTCAGACCCTGCCTTATTGTAAATGCTGCACATCTGTAAATCAAATGGTACAAGAATAACTTGTCCCAGGGTTCCCAACCTAGCCCGTGACATAAACAGAACATGCTGGGTAGCCAGCTACATTCCCCCAACAACTCACACACCTCTGTAATAGGCTACCACTGCATTTGAATGAGTGCTCCTCAATGACCCTGTTCAAGAACAACCTTTACTAGTGGCTGGGTGATTGTAAAGTCACCTCTGGGGTGGCACTTATGTCCCCCATGGACAAGGCTAGTTGGTGCTGCTCACAAAATTGCTCTAACAATGACCATCCAAGTATGCTCAATAAGGGTACTTGTGTTTTTACACAGCTAGGCTTCTAAATACTGTAAGGCCATTAGGGTAGTAGCCTCCTATGTACGTATGAAGCTATGATCCTATGCATTTCTCCCAACATTTTGTCTCCCACGTGGCCTGCCGATGTCATCTACTATAAGTTCACCTGCAGTCTTGTAAAAGTCATACTTGTTCCAAGGCGCTTGGATAATGTTCTGTAGTCTGTATACTTGGATAGGCAGGGGTTCTGTTCTCACTGCAGTCAACTGAGTGTGTGTGTCTGTGTCTTGCCAGAAGAGCAGAAGTGTCTATCTTACAGTTACCACTCCAATCCCATGAATTGACAGTATTTTGATGCTTACACATGCCTACACATCCATTTCATGCAGGTCTCCCAACATCATCTCTCCAACATGCACGGCTGATGTGATCCACTATAAGTTGACATACAGCAATGTAAAAGTCAGACTTCTGCCATGGTGCTTGCATAAAGTACTGAGTTCTATAGTCTGTGTACTTAGGTAGGGGTTCTATTTTCACTGCAGTCAAGTGTGTGTTTGTGTGTGTGAGTGAGCTGTTGCTTGACATTACAGAGAGCATTTTACACCAGCATGTGGGACACTGTTATATTCTCAACAGACACTCCTGATGGCATCAGCTATAAAGTGTTGCCTGAGACACTCCAAGTCAGACTTGTGCCGTGGCACCTGCATAAAATACTGCGTTTTATAGTCTATGTACTTGGGTAGGGGTTTTATTCTCATTACAGTCAACTGTGTGTGTGTGTGGGCACTTACTTGACAGTAGAGAGAGCATTTTACAACAGCATATGGGACATTGCTTTTACCATCTTCCTCTCAACAGACTCATTTGTGGATGTGCAGTATACACATCAGGGCAGGGTCAGAGATGTCCTGTATTCCAGCCACAAGTCATCCTTTCTAATACAGATTTCAGAAACAGGGCTTTTGGTGTATTCACATATGTCATGGCATGATTTGTAGGACCTGTATTTTCTTGGTGTGAATCCCCTGTCATCTGTCCAGCTGCTGCGGTTGTCTGGTGAGGTACATGCAAAAGGAAGCATTATACTGTATTAGTGTTCAGATGAGGTTTGAGTACATTGATGTTATATCCTCCTTTATCTGGATACAATGGTCTGACTACTGAGGTGTACAGTGTAGCCTTTCCATACCACTGTGGACACTTGGTCAAAGTTCAGATTGCTATCGATGCATGTTCCCAATTCTGCAGCACTGGTTTCAGCATGGGGGGTGTATTGTCAGTGGTGTATTTACCAGGAAATTCCACTTTGCATAAGGCACAGATCCTGATACATTCTATAATTATTGGTAGACTGTGTAGCTTTGGCACCAATCATTTTTGTGTGTTAGCCCCACTTGTACTATAGTCATATCATTGGTGGACTCAATGACTGCAACCAATATGCATGAATCAGCAAATGTGGTAAGCTACAGGTTGCGTTGTGTAGTCTGTACTGTTGAGAAATAGATTCTAAACAGTATAGGTTCCAGCACAGATCCTTGGGGTACGTCACTGGTGACAACTGCAGTGGTAGAGGTTGATTCCCCAACTTTCATAGTATGTGGTCTGTTAGTGAGGAAATTAACCATCTAGTCATGTAAGTGTTAATCCCCAGCTGGTAGAGTTTGTCAATGATACCCGAGTATGGGGATTATGTCCAAACCCTAGAACAGATCAAGGAGGCAGTATGCAGTGTGTTACCATCAAGCAGGACTTTCACACAGAAACAATGGGCTGTGACAGCACCACAGATTGTCTATAGCATGACTCAGAACATATGCCTACCTGACACAATGTGATACATAGTTCAACACACCCCTCCAGATGGACTATGTTCCTGTAGAAGGGTGTAGTGGCATGCATCCATCTGAGTGGGCTAGGGACTATACCTGATGCTTGCATGTGTAGACACATCCTGACTCTCCTGATCTGTGAGGTAGACCAACATGTCATTGTGGACCTTCTTTAAATGGACACTAGTAAAATCCCAGCTGTCTGCAACAGACAGGTATGAGTTTTCGCTGCTACATCTATGTCTGTTACGTCTGTCAGATGTCCTCAAAGAGCATCATCCTGTGGAACTTAAAAAGGCCAAGGAGTCCACACTGAGGTACTCACTCCACAGTGACAGATGTAGCTATCAAAACCTATATCACCAAGTGGGTAGAACAATGAATCACATATGTGATATTTAAATGTGTGAAATGATCTATATCTCATGTCCCATGATCAAATGTATACATCAGGGCTGTCTGCTAGGCCCTTTCATGTCCATAACTGAAATCACAGATGTCAAGAATGACTGACAAACAAATCCTGTGTCCCAACAGCTGTCTGGAGGACTACAGATTGTAGACAATCGTTAACTCCAACTATGATATTGGTATAATACAGACAATATCAATACACATCAAATATTGCTGCCTAAGCCATGACAACACACGAGATGAAAAAAAAGTGTGGATTTGTTTCATTATGCAAACAAATGCACAAACCAAGGATCATGTAGACATCACACCCTATCAGCAGACCGGTTGTTATGTGACCTGTGTCCTGGGATATGTTGGAATGTCCATCATCATGTGTCAATGGTGGTGAGTACCCCCTTGTATGTAACACAACTACTATGTGCAGGACATCAACATGACAGTCCATAGCACCTTAATAGTTCACAGCCTTCACCACACCAATACCTAAGTACAATGCACCCTTCCTTATGTCTCTCCATACACATCTTCCAGTGAAGTGTAACTGAAGTGTACCACCTTTGTCACTGTGAGGTGTCACACATCTATTTGTGCATACCTAGGTATTAGTTTTATTGCATAAACATTACTGTCTGATGGCATGGAACCCCCATCAAGGTGTAATACCACATGCATGTGTGATATCTGTTTCAGTGATGCACTCATGAGATACATAGCTGTTTAATAACATGGATGCATGGTTTACATTTCTGACCTTGTGGATTGTGCCATATATATCTCTGCCATGCACATCAGTCAACTAACCTGTAGTGACCATAGTGTTATATGTGCCTTCTCACACTTCCTGCATGTATTAGTGTCAGCAGAGTGTGTTTGATTAGACTCATAGATTGCTGTCATGTCCTAATAGTTGTACAAGTGTTTTGTTGTAGAAACATCTATGCTCACTCAGTAACACATATATTGTGTCAGAGACATGGGTATTGCTGGCGGTTTTATTCTAATATTGTCAATGTGCGTGATAATTTTGTTGGTGGCCATGAGCCTGTATCCGTGTCCTACTTGTTGGAAACCTCTGCTGACAATACAGGCATACTCAGGCAAATCAGTTTGCACAGATTCACAATATGCACCCAACCCCAGTTGTATTTAACATCCATCATACATGTCATCTCCATTGTTCAGGTCTGGATGGTTATATCACACAGACATCCTTCACCTTGTGTGACAGTCACATCATATACATTTGTCATTGTGCAGTCCATACTGTGCCATGTCGAGATTTGATTAATGTTCCTGCTGCAGCTGTCTCCCTTTTACATTTCCTCATGTGTGGTACATTAAAATGTTTCACCTGTCCTCTTGCCGGTGTTCATCCTTAACTTCATCTGTGTGTCCCTATTCAATAAACACACTTCCCATGACTGTTTCTTATAAATGGCAGTCCATGTACCCTTACACATCATTGATGCAACTTGTACAGACTGCCTGGAATGGGATTCCACAATACTCAGCATTATATACACTGTCCTGTCCTGTGCCAACAACACATAAATTAATATACGACAAAGAGTAGAAGTGTCTATCTTACAGTGTGGCATTCCATGCAATCCCACTAACCCAGTATGCTAGAGTGTACACATACACTGTCCTGTCCTTGCAACATAATACATTAATATGACAAACCCTGGTAGTCTGTGAGGCATTCTGCACAATCCCACTAGCCTAATATGCTGGAGTGTACACAGACACTGTCCTGTCCCTGTAACATAATACATTAATATATATATAAAAAAAAAACTGGTGGTCCATGTGACATTCCGCGCAATCCTGCTAGCCCAGTATGCTGGAGTGTACACATTGTCCTGTCGTTTCACTGCAACATAATACATTAATATATGACAAACCTTGCTGGTCCGTGTAGCATTCCACGCAATCACACTAACCAAATTTGCTATGCTGTAACTAAGCTCACTAGCTCACTAGCTGTGTTGCTTTATATGGTTTCCTGGCTGCCACAAAACCCTGCTTGCTTATGTCTGAAGGTGAGCCACGGCATGAATGCTGCTGCTCACTGCACAAACATGTCAACTCTGTGCAAAGCCTACACAGAGTTTATTGAATCCAAGGGGAAGTCTTTCAATCAAATAAGTATATACAGAAAAGCACTTTTGCATAATTAATATTTATCTTTTAATAGTTACTGATTCTCGTTATATGCTATCAATGTCTTTAGTTTCTACAAAATGACAAATATTTAATAGCTTTTAACTGACACTCTTCCTTGATACTATTTCAAATCATAACTCCCTAACAGCTACCAGCATGTTTGTATTTTTTATTTTGTGATTTCAATGTTGGCTTTCAATTAGGGATGACTACTATGATTGAAATTTAAACAATATCCATTTTTGTTGTGTTGCAAGTGTTGAAATTTGGATTCACTTGTACAGATGTTTTCACTATAACACAAACATATTATCTGGTGTTTCCCACTTTGTATAGATTTTACATAGTTTCAGAGAGTTGTGTGCTAGCCACTTTCTACTACTGGTTTCCTGTTCATATATCCTCACTGCACCCATTGTTTATACACACTTTCAATTAAAAAAAAAAATCTGAGGTTTCAAGTAAACAATTTTTACTTCACATTTCTAGCTCTACCACTTAATCTTTCTACATTTCTGAGTTTTACAAATATTACAGCTGAGCATCTTTCTAGTGACACAGTCACAAGACACATTTGAATTATTTACATCAGGGTCTATATTACATCATCGACCACTTCGGTTGTCGAATGCCTAAACGTCGACACCTAAATGTCGACAACTTAAAATCGTAAACAGCACTTTCCACACAGGGAAAGAAAGCCATTGGCCAAAGTAAAAAAAATTCAAAGAGAAATCAGGTAGGGGTTGTGCCCCCCAGACCCCCTCTAACTAAATATACCAACTCCTAGATCACTCTACGTTGTATACAGGGCAAAATCCCTGTAACAGCCAAATGACTTGTTTCCCTGTAGAGAAACTGCCGTTCTCGATTTTAAGTTATCGACGTTTAGGCATTCGACAACCTAAGCAGTCGAGGATGTAATATAGACCCTTTGCATCAGCATCTGTCTGTAGTAAGTCAATAGTTCAAATTCTTCTGAATCACAGTGAATGAGAAGAAATCTTCACTGCAGCCAAGACAATGCCAAGTTTCTTAAATAAACAATGGATTTACATACAATTTATTATTTTTAATGTGGAAAAATGCTACTGACAATTAATTTTTGTTGAAACGGTAATGTTCAAAACATACAATTTTCCTATATCCCTTGTGTGGGAGAGGGACTTTTCCCCCTAATACTGCTTTATATTTGTGGCTGTTTTGGTTGCAAAGATTTTTGCACATCAAAATTTTAACCAAAAAAAAAAAAAACGTACAGTTTTGTACCTACCATAAATGTAGATGTCCGATAGGAATGCATCTGCAGTCCTTACAAATGGGTTGTCCTGTCGTCAGGCAGCCCTTCGGTCGGCCGGATTCCAAAGTCTGGGTCTGGCCTCGGCTGGTGTTGCACTTCACCCGACGTCATAGCTGCAGTTCTTCGGGTATAAAGGCATCAGCCGACGCCATTTTCCTCAGTGTTTCTTGCCCCAGATGCCAGGTGCCCTCTTGGAAGGCTCAATTTGGATAATGCCAATGATTCCAAATAGTAGAGAGCAAACACAAAAAATAAGCATGTATGTACATATATACAAACAAATACACCATAATAGATTCCCCCAGCTAGCTATAAGATGGGCAAATACCCTAGGAGCACCACAGAGGGGAAGGCGGGTGGGTAATCCTGACTGCAGATGCATTCCTATCGGACATCTACATTTATGGTAGGTACAAAACTGTACTATGTCCTTCAAGGATGCATCTGCAGTCCTTACCAATGGGTAGAATACCATAGCCAAACTGGGGGAGGTGGAAAAAAAAAGTTATGGAGTAGTTAGGATCCCTTGCAAAACAGCAGTGGCAAAACCTGCTCGGGATCTAGAGTATAAAGGTAAATTATAATGCTTGGCAAATGTATGCACGGAGCTCCAAGTAGCAGCCTCTAAAATGTCCTTGGTAGCCACTCCTCGTAAGAAGGCTGTGGTAGTGGCTGTAGCCCTTGTAGAGTGAGGCCTGATGTTCTCTGGAGTTTTCTTTCCATGGTAGGAGTAACAAAATCTAATGCAATTTCCTATCCACTTGGAGATTGTCTGTTTTGAAATTGCTTTTCCTTCCCTTCCTGTTGCATATGCTACCAGTAGCTGGTCAGTTTTTCTATTGCCCTTGGTCCTGTCCAGGTAGTAGCGTAATTGCCTATGTACATCCAAGGTATGCAGCAGTCTTTCTCCCCTGTTCTGTGGGTTGGGGAAGAATGTAGGTAGGTGGATAGCCTGATTTAAAGAAACTCTGGAGACCACCTTAGGCATAAAGGAAGGATTTGTTCTCATGGACACTCTGTCTTGATGGAAGATCAGGAAGGGTTGTACAGCCATTAATGCCTGAAGTTCAGAGACCCTTCTTGCTGAAGTGATTGCCAGCAGGAAGGCAGTCTTCCATGATAAGTATTGTAAATCTGCTGTTGCTGCTGGTTCGAAAGGAGGGAGTGTCAATTTTTCTAGCACAAAGTTCAAGTCCCATGCTGGTAATGGTGGCTTCCTAGGAGGCTTTACATTTTTAATTCCTCTCAGAAACTGTCTGAGCAGAGGATGTGAGAAGACAGGAGGATCCAAGTCGTATTCTGCTGAAATAGCTGATGCATGAATCTTGATGGAGGAATAGGACAGGCCTGTGTGGAAGAGCTCTGCCAAGTATTCCAGGATGTTGGCTATGTTTACCAGTGACACATCTTCTCCTTTTGCAGTGCTCCAAATGAGATATCTTTTCCATTTTGCTGAATAATTTCTTCTTGTTGAGGGTCTGCGAGCCTCAAGGATAATGTCTTTAACCCTTTGGGATAAATTAGGGTTAATTGGTCTTATGCAATGTTCCAGGCAGTCAGCTGCAGAGTTTTCAGGTTTGGATGCAGATTGTTGTAGTTGTTCTGTGTTAACAGCAAGGGAACCAGGGGTAGTGGCCATATTTGTTCCCGAGACATGCTCCTCAGTAATGGGTACCAATGTTGCCTTGGCCAGTCTGGAGCTATCAGAATGATCCTTGGACGGTCCTCTTTGATCTTCAATAGCACCTTGTGCATCAAAGGAAGCGGAGGGAATGCATATGCTGTCAGGTTATTCCAACTGAAGGATAGGGAGTCCACCTTCCAAGCAAGTGGGTGGTACGTCCTTGTGCAGAATTTCTTTAGCTGGTGATTGCGTGGGGATGCAAATAAGTCTATTTCTGGGAGCCCCCATTTTCTTGTAATGGTTTTGAAGATGTCCGGATGCAGCATCCATTCGTGGGCATCCGTGGTAGTCCTGCTTAATATGTCTGCTAGAATGTTTTCTTTTCCTGGTACAAAAACTGCTTTTAACTGAATGTTGTAGCTCAGGGCCACATTCCAGAGGTCCAGTGCCATCCGGCAAAGAGGATACGAATGTGTGCCTCCCTGTTTGTTGATGTACCACATAACTGTGGTGTTGCCTTGCCTGTCCTTATCATCAATAGACCTTGTTGGAGAAATAGTCTGAATGCCTGAATTGCCAGTTTTACTGCCAGCATTTCCTTTAGATTTATGTGTAGGTGCAGCTGGTCTTGAGTCCATAAGTCTTGTATGCACTTGTCCAGCATGTGTGCCCCCCAACCGAGGTCTGAGGCGTCCATCGTGATGGTTTGGCTTGGTTGAGTACTGTGGAAGGGCAATCCTGTGTTTGATTGACAAGCCTGAGCCCACCATAGGAATTCTTGCTTCAGGCATGGAATAATTGGAATCTGGGTTTCTAAGCTGTGCTTGTGTTGAGACCATAAATTCCTTAGGTACCACTGTAGTTTTCTCATATGCAGTCTGGCATGAGGAACCAATATTATGCAGGATGCCATGAAGCCCAAGGCTTGCAGTACTTTTCTTGCTGTCAGATGGTTCTGCTTTGTTAATGCCAAGAAGTAGAGAGGTAGCTGCTGCTGTTTTTCTACTGTTAGGAATGCCATTTGCTTTGATGTGTCCAACTCTGCACCCAAAAAGGTTATTCTCTGGGATGGTATCAGTCTTGACTTTTTTATATTGACTGTGTATCCCAGGGCTTGTAGCAAGTAAATGACCCTTTGTAAGTCTTCTGCTAGCTTGTTTTTGTTGTCCGCTTGTATCAGGCAGTCGTCCAGGTAGGGGTAGATTTGGATTCCCTGAAGCCTGCAATGAGCAATTACTGATGCCAGGCATTTCGTGAACACTCTGGGTGCAGTAGATAAGCCAAAGGGCAATGCTGAGAATTGATAATGCTCTGATCCTGCAAGAAATCTGAGGTATCTTCTGCAATTTGGTCGTATGGGGACGTGCAGGTATGCCTCCTTGAGATCTAGAGTTACCAGCCAAGACTCCTTGCCCAGCATGGGAAGAAGCTGCTGTAGAGTCAGCATTTTGAATTTCGGAACAATGAGGAATGTGTTTAAAGTGGACAGGTCGAGAATAGGTCTCCATTTGCTCTCTTTTCTTGGTACCAGGAAGAGTCTGGAGTAAAATCCTTTTCCTTGTTCCATAGATGGTACCTTTTCCACAGCTCTCATCTTTAATAATTGGGATATTTGTTTTAGAGCTTCTGCCTTTTGATTTGGAGGTAGGTTTGGCATTCCTCTCTTCCCTGGTAGAGTATGGAAGTGAAACCTGTAGCCTTGGTCTATTGTCTGTAAAATCCACTTGTCTCTTGTGATGTAATGCCAGTTTATTGAAAATAAGGCTAGCTTCCCGCCTAAAGGTGCTTCTAGTTGCTCCCTGGTAGGCGGTGCCAGAGCCAAGTCACTGTGATTGTGCTGTAGTTGTGGTGGTGGCTGTGTCCGTGGCTGTACCTCGCTGGTTGTTACTCTGCCACTGGCATCCCCTGTAGGCACCCCTGGATTGGTTTCTGCCTCTTGAACTCCTATTCCTGCCCCTCTGAGCTCTGGATGAGTCTGGAAAGGACCAATTCTTGGAGGGCCAATTCCTGCTAAACCTTGGCGGTTGGACCTGTAAGAAATCTTTTACTGTTTGGACAGATTTTGCCTTCTCTTCCATCTTCTTCAGCACCTGTTGTGCATGAGAGCCAAACAAATTGATCTTATCCATAGGAGCATCTAATAGTTTGGACTTGACATGGTCTGGTAAGGCCTGCTCTTTTAACCATGCATGCCTTCTGATAACTGTGCCAGTCATGGCTGATCTAAAGGAAGCCTCCAGTGCATCATAGCCGCATTTTAAGGAATGGTTACTGACTTGTTGAATGTTATGTACCATTTCCTGAACAGATTTTTTGTCTAATGATTCATCAGAGGACAGTTTTTTGGTTAACTGGTCTAGCATAAATTCTTGATACTGGATCATGTGAAATTGACAGTTCAAGGCCCTAGCTGAAAGAGTAGCAGAAGTGTAAACTTTTTTACCCCATCTCTCTAAGGATCTGGATTCCCTTTCTGAGGGGAGGGGGTTCTTAGCAGAAGTAGCTGCTACAGCCTTGGGTCCTTGGGAGATAGTCTCGGGATCTGCAAAAGGAGCCTTATACAAATGATAATGTGAGTCTGGGACCCTGTAGTATCTATCAGGCTTAGCAGGGGCCGGAGGTAGAGAATCAGCAGTACAAGCATCATTAAATGCATCTACAACAGAAAGAACTGGAGGAATGGCTAAAGGCCTATGTTGTGGTAAATGCAGAAAGGTTCTAAGCCTTTTTCTGGAGTCTGAGAAATCCTGGCCCTGCCACTGAAATTGTTCCCTCATAGCATGCAAGGTTTCCCCAAAGGAAAATTCCTCAGGCGGAGAGGCAGAAGGGATGGACTCTTCAGCATCAGAGTCTTCATAAGGGGAGAAAGGAGCCTCTGGAGGGTTGGAATCATCTGAATCATCAGAGGAATCATCTGTAGAAAGTGGCTGAGGGGGCTCTGCTCTAGGCCTCTTCTCTGGAGGTGGCTGAGAGTCCCTGTCTGGTTGAGGTTGGGATCCCCGGATTAAAGAAATGAGATCCTCTGCTAAACTAAGCATTTGAGAACTAGAGCTGGGCCTGTGAGTGGGGGTCTTAGCAGGCACAGTCTTAGTAGCTTTAGCTGCTTTAGCCCTGGCAAAGGCCTTAATGGACATGGCTGCAGGAGGCCTAGCAGCTCCACGTGCAGGGGTTGAAATATCCAAGGGAATAGTGTCATTTAATTCCTGAGAAACTGCAACAGCAGGTGGGATTTCCGAAGCCGATTCCACCAGGCTGGAAGAGGCCTCGGTAGAAGGTAAGTTTTCAGCTGAAGGAAGAACCGCTTGCTCGGTTTCAGCCGAAACCGAGACACTCGCGGTTGGCTTAACCGCGGTTTCGGCCGAAGCCACGGACCGCGAGTGTCGGTCCTTTTCCTTGCGCTTTTTAGACATTTGCGTAGTCGGAGGATCCGACGGCATAATATAAGCAAAATCAGAGCCGAAAAACTCCTCAGCAAATTCAGACCGACGTCTAAGCGTCCGCCGGTTAAAAGAAGCACAGGCTAGACAAGCTGCTACGTCATGGTCTGGGCCTAAACAGGGTAAGCAGTAAGAGTGGAAATCTTTATGAGGTATTTGTTTCCCACAAGTTAAACAGTTATTCACTTTTTCTGACATCGGCTGAGGCAAGAAAGAGTCCCCAACGGGGTACTTAGCTTTTTAGAAGTCTTCAAAGTCGTATTCGGTAGTAGTAATCTCTGGTTCTGACCGACCGGCACTTGCGAACAGCTCCTGCTTCGGGCACCACGCGGCAAGAAAGACTGAGGAAAATGGCGTCGGCTGATGCCTTTATACCTGAAGAACTGCAGCTATGACGTCGGGTGAAGTGCGACACCAGCCGAGGCCAGACCCAGACTTTGGAATCCGGCCGACCGAAGGGCTGCCTGACGACAGGACAACCCATTTGTAAGGGCTGCAGATGCATCCTTGAAGGACATCAAACAAACTTTGCACTTTCTGTATATTTCATTTCCTAAAAATGACCTGTATTTGATTTGGTGATAGCAGAAATACTCTTTGCACAAGAGTATATAAGATTAGGTTGAAGACTTGTCACAAACTACAACAGAATACGTCTCAAAGCTTAATGATTCAAGTTATCACATCATTATAGCTCTAAATGCAATATTTCATGTAAGTGGTTACTGAAGAATCCATAGGAACAAAGCACTGGCTGCCTGAGGCAACTGAACCCAGTGTGTTTTCAATTGTAAGAGAACTTTGCTGTCTTCCCAGCCACGACTGGTGTTGAGAACATTTTTCGCCCCTCCACCACCAATCTATGTTTTAAGGCTGGATACCTCTGACATGCTTGGAGAACACATTTGTGGTTCTATAATTTCCACAGGAATTGTTTACATAAGCAGGACACTCTACACCTTTGTCTCCATTATACAAGAGCAGTATCTTTCCTATGCAGTGTAATTAAACGTAAATCCAAGAGCATATCATGTAAATGTAGGCAATATACCTGTGACATGGTACTTGAACAAACTGGAAATGCATACCTAACTCTTGTGCATAGAGGTAATGAACATATGAGTATAATCATTCAGTCAAAAAGCTAATCTACAAGTGGTTCATCTTCTCTGCCAGTCTCTTGTAGTAGAAACATCTCCGTTACATGAATGGCAACTATAGCAATTGAGTACATGACTCCTTTAACAAATCTGCTTGCCACCAGATGCAGTCTTTAGCTAGCACTTTGGCTATTTTAATTTACAAAAGGCTAATTTTACACAGCCCACTTAAATTACCATGTCCTCATGCTACCTTATTTAACTGTTGTAGGAAAAAAATCAAAACTACCAATTAAAAATGTCTTTGCAGGGTTTGCTCTGCAATCCTCAGTTTTGCCCCTTACCTCTGATTTACATTTGAGATTGTAGTAACTCGGAGAAAGAGGATTAATTGTACTTCCCTTTTCTCCAAGATGGTGCAGAATTGGAGGTAGTATATTTACAGAAGGCACATAAGGGTAAAATCCCTACAATGAGATGTAAAGGAGGGAGCAGCCAACCTATGACCTAGAAACATAAAAAAATCATTTAACTGAATGTAAACCACAGCAAGATAACAGGTGGTAGGTGACTAACACTCAGAAGTTAGTAGTAGTTCAACAGAGATCCAAACCTTTAATTCATCTGACACCATCTGCAGGCCTGAAAAATAGCCATCTTTACTTTTCATTGGAGATGTATGGTTACTCACACACACATGTGCACACTCACACACCCTCTAGTCTCTTCAATTTACTGAAAGTACAGCTCAAAGCAAAAACAGACACAGGAAATGTAAATCTGTGGTACAAACATCAGTGGTTCATCTTAATTCTACATTTGACCTGTTACATTTGTTCTCCTTTTTTGCTTCAGAAAGTACTACTATCCCAACAAGTGTAAGTACACAACTGACTGTGCTCTTGCTTCTTTTTGAGATACTAAAAGTTTTTTTCTCCACACGCTGCTGTTACCTTTAAACATGGAAGGTGTCAACTTCTAGAAACTACAGCAAAACATCAACTACTTAAAGAAGCATGTCTACATAAAAGTGTATATATCTAATGGTCCCAGTGACTGCTTTTCTAGTATTGTTCCTTTAAGCCACCTTCAAAGCAGCAAATGATTTCCCAAGGAACTTATTCCTTTATTGGCCCCTCCAGCAGATCATTCATCTGTATCAGGTGGAATGGAAGGATGGCCTAGAGAGACTGGCCCCATCCAATACAATAAGAATTATGGCCAAAATTCACCAAAGAAGCCACAGGCTTCTCAGAAAGGAAGAGTTCCATGACATGGAAAGCAGCAGACGTGAGCCTCCCTGGACAGCCATGCAATGGATCCCACACTGAGCTGAGATGTAGAGGACCAATCTAGCAATCTCCACAACAAAGAGAAACATAAGGGTAATATGAGGGTAAGTCCAGATGATTGTCCAAAGAAAAGGGGTACATGACAGCCATTGCCCACACAGATGCCCTCTGAGAGATGTTTTAACTGTGGGAAGGATGACTCATTAGTCGTTTAGTGAAACCGAGAAGAACTTAGGCCTCAAACCCATGCATAATGCTAAAGAGCCCAAACTATGGGAGCAAGATCAAGGCTGCCCTGAGTGTCCATCCACCTGGAAAGAAGGAACTATATCCCCAGGGAGAAATGCAACTTGGCACACAGTGTTAACTATGCCCATAAAAACTGTACTGTCCCCTACACTTAAGCAGTATGCCTTGTTGGGGAATCTCACAAGAGGGAAGGAAAGGTCAGCTCTGGGTGGAGAAATACCTGCTAAAATGAAAGGGTCTTAGGATGAGGAGCTGGAAATTGTCCAGTGGCCAAAGACATCTCCAACAGATTACTCATCCATGATATCAGGTAGAATAGAAGGATGAGCTGGACAGACTGGCACCATTCACCAAATTAAGAACCATAGCCAAGATCCACCAAGGAAGTCACAAGATTCTCAGAAGGGAAGGGTTGCCTGATAGTGAAAGCAGCTGACATGAGCCTCCATGGACAGCCATGCAATGGACCTTGCTCTAAGCTGAGATG